>NC_091183.1:36325265-36370265 GCF_040958095.1 Procambarus clarkii | reverse complement strand
TCTACGTGTAGCACCAACATTATAGTAAGTAAATATACCATATTTCTTCATTACTTACGTAATGCTAGGACGATTTGTGTAGTTTTGGGCCGATTTGGGCTGATTTGGGTAATTCTATGGACTGCGTGTGACGTTATGCGACGTCATGCTCGTTTGCTTGTTTCTTTTTGGGAGTTCTATCCACTTGTTTTGCTTTTGGTAGCAATTTTCACCAGAATAGGGATTTGTTTTGGAACGCTTACCTTTCTGGGTGCCTGACCCGGTCGATGGCAGACATAGAATGCTTCCAACCACAAGGGGGTTTCTATAGGCCATTGCTCCCCATGCCTCTCTGAGGGGGACTGGTTCTGGCTCGTGATCCCCGGTAGGCCCACAGAACTCTATACACATGACTGATGGTAAAATCTGACATTAGCATATCAGCCTGGATAAGCTCAGGGGAGCCAATGGGGCTTCCCCCAGAAAAAAAACAAGTAGCCTAATGGTGAAGAAAAATCTAATAACAAGAGAGAAAAAGGAAAGAACCTAGAGAGGCTACAGCTTATAACTGACTTAGCTGGCTGGTGGGTGAGCTGGATGGTTTGCAGACAGATGATGGGTGGGCGGGCAGGCAAGAAGCTTAAGATAGGCAGATGGGGCAGCCACTAGACAGCTACATTAACAATGAAACAGCTTGCTTACAGAAACACCATTAAAAGAATAACATAACATACTGTATCTGAGAAAGTTTAGATATCCTTCCCCCACACACTTCCTATCCTTGAACCCACACTCACCCTCTATACTCCCACACCTACCTGCACCTCACAGTCACATATACACCCATACCCATCTACCTCCATGCTGTACACATCCACTGACCCACACACACATGCCCGTCTCTGTGGATTATAAAACAGTCACCAGTATAATACAAACGCAAAAGTTATATGGTGTTAACCAAACTTATTTGGCAACTAAAAGAAACATCTAATTACTCCTTGGAAAAACACTCCAGATTTCAACACAATGTCTGCATGCAAGTGAAATAACAAACTTATAACTATGCAAGCCATGAGTTTGTATAGTTATATGCAAACATATAAACAAGTGGGGTTTTATATAATAAAAATATATAAAAATCCAGTTGCATTTGTGGGGAGAAGGAGAGTGTTCAAATTTACAAGGGTTTCCCATGATGGTATGAACTGTGAAGGCTCCTCAGGCAGCACTAACACCTCACATAATTTTACAGTGAAAGTATTACAGAAGTAAAATGCATAATGAGCATACTGTACCTAAAATTATAGCTTTATTTACAAACTGCAGACAGATAGTATGATGACAATGAAATTATTAAATAAAAACAAAGGGTGCCCAGAGATTTACGACAGTTAATGTTGCATATGTTAAAGCTTTACATTAGTTCAGTCTTTGATGAAAATAAGTAACATTCTACTAAAAATAAATAATTCTACTGAAGACAGTGCCCTTCTTACCCATTTCCTGTAATGTAAAATTTTACCTTCATATAATGCCTTATTTTCCTTTTGAATGCAGAGTTTATAAATTACCACAGGAGTGTGGTGTTGCTGTAGACCAGCGGGCTGCCCCAGGATGTGCATCTTCGTAATGTTTTATTGATCAAGTTCAGATCAAACTTCAGTGGGTCAGCTACATACAGTACTCGATAACAATCAAAGAATTCTACAATACATGTAGAAATAATACAACAAATTACAGAGAATAATGTACCAATGTCCCAAATGATAGAACAGTGGTATTTTACTGTTTAATAAATAACTGCACAAGAAATCTAAACATTTATGAACCACTGGTCGTGTGGATGATTATATGGCCATCCAAGATATTAACAAACAAATAAGTATGCATATTTAGTGTTCACAAATATTGGAGAATATGGGTGTAATTCTTCGGCTCTTACTAATGCAATCACTGCTCGTCTTTGTAATAAAGCACCTATTATTTTATTATCTCCTCTGCTATTTGCTCTGAAGACTTGCCTACTGCATATACCTCTTATTCTATTCAAATTTCCACATTACATTACCAGGTAACAAATTGTCCATTGTATATTTAACAAACTCTTCATTACCAGAGCACTTCAAAATCTAAGGTAGCACTCAGAAAATACTAATTATTAGTAACATTGTTGAACCAGTAAGAGGTAAGGCTTTTAGTTTTTATGTACACTAATATTTTCTTATTGATTTTACAGAAAAAGGGACACATCTAGGATCAATAATTTTATTACATAAGAATTCTGTTACATAACAATTTAAATCATTGGGGTTGGGAGGTTTGAATTTGAGGAAAACAGTAAAACTCTTCTATACAACACAGTACCATACCATAATATACACTATTGCCTCGGAGAAACAGGATCCTCCATATTACAGTAAATTATCCACAGCACCATTACACTACTTCATAAAACTACTGTAAGTGAACACTGCTCTTCAGGATTTTTCATATATAATACAAACACATTCACTTCTCTCAAACCTCTACTTTATATAGTGTGAGATATGTAAGATTTTAAGGTTTATTAGCAATATTATATACAGTATAATGAATGAAATGTCTTTTTGTATAATTGTAAGGCTTATTAATACAATACAGAACAATATATATTTGATTTTTATGGCAAATCTCAATTCTTATTGGTTACTTTTTAAATGCAGTTTTATTTCTGCCAAAAATAGGTTTCAAGCAAAAATTGTTAAATTTAATATTAACACATTTTAAAGCAATTGGTCATGACTGTTTCAAAGAACCTGAGACTGTTGGTACCAATGACTTATAATAACATGCAAACTTGCCCAAATTTTTACCTCATGGAGAAAGTTAAATCCCACCACATTAAACCTGGAAGTTTCCTGTAATATAGTTCAGTGTACTGTACACCATAATGGGAAACATACCCGACCATCTGTCTAATAATGATGTGTTAACAACTGCTAGTAATTTATACTGAACCAATACAGGCTGCTTGCCATTACTTAATCAAGAGCCTGATAAATAACAGCCAACACCACAATATTATATAACAAGACACAATCGCAGCACTATGAAACCCGTGCAATCGGCCACAGAACCCATGTAACTGACTACAGAGCGCTTGCAGTTGGCTATAGCATTTTCTTATATATAATGTACTACATTATCTTTATATTATAAATACATTATATATATACAGTATATAATGTATTTATTTAACACTTCAACTACATAACTGCAACTGTATTATAGGAAAATAACTTTGAAAGAAGCGGAACTGCAAAGCATTATGCGTCTGCTACCTGATGCCTGCTGGTCATCTTATGATCAAATTAAAACTGGTGTTTTACATCATCTCACTGCTATAGCAGTTTGTGCTAAACCTTCAATTACCGTAAAAGGTTCAGCATGCTCTGGGTTGTGACTGTGTCCATGGGTTATACTGTAAGAGTAACACAGCAACACGCACAACTCGTCTATCAGTATCCTCCAATTTTTAGGGTAAAACAGCTAACAGCACCAAATATAACATATTATTTGTATAGTAACTTGACAGTAATAAAGACAGGAATGACAGTCTCTGTTCATAAAGATCTATATAACCCTCGCTGATTTGTTTTCAGTCACTCGACTCACCCAATGATATTTCATAATTTAATATTTTCTTAATAATATATATACAAATTTACATTAATTAACCAGTTTGGATACTGCATTTACTCTTTACACTGAATGCCAATATGGTAGCGAGTCCAATAAATGTCAAAACTGCTCCCACTGTTGTTACACGAGACTGATGTAATAGTTTCCTTTGCTGCTACTCTACAAGTGCCATAAAGATACAGTACAATGTTATTTTTCAAGATATCTATCTAAACATTATCTATAGTAATATATTTCATTCCCTTAACACTCCTATATGTACTAAGTCAACAGATGCTAAGAGGTATCGCCCTCATATTTATGGAGGCATATAAAATGAAGTCAGGACTGAATACTGTGTCAGTATAACAGTACACTCATGATCAATTTTAATGTAATGTGCAGCAAATATGACTTTTAAAATACAGACTGTAACAAATTTTTTTTAAATCTTTAAACTAATTCAATAGTATAAAGGATAGGCGACAATCCATCATGGTACAATACATTAGACGGCAACACAAGCTTTTAGCCAATGTTGTATCTTACTAGTGTTAAGACAAAATAATTATCTTCATTCTAGAACAGACTGTACCCATCTTATTATCTATAATGTTAAAAATAATTAAGTAAAGATAACATTTTTCAGTATGATCATATTAAGATAACCGGAATCAACATAAGCAGGATCTCAACTTGAAATAATAAATGGCCAAATGAAGGCAGTTATTTATCTCATAGTATTTATCTAAGTGGTCTATGCATAGACTGATGGATTTGACAATTTTTCTGCCACCATTACATCAAGGTCTTCTATTAAAAAATATTCATCTAATTTTTGGATTAGGTTTACAGATCTTGGGTCTTCTCGAGTCAAACTAGAGGAGATATTGTCCCAAGGCTCAACAGGACCACAAGGTTTATTTCTCGTAATTGAAACACTTAGTCTATCTGCTATACTTTAGCCAGAAGAGGGGTACCAAAAGTTCCAAGTGATTACCCTTTGTGCCATCAGAAGTTCACAGAACAGCACAGTACATTAACCCAGTATATAATACACAACACTGACATCCTAATCTTTATGTTGTGGCAGATTAAGATGAGTGTCAACCTCCCTCCATGATTTTTTTTTCTGTATGCATTACTGCTATTTCACTTGCACTCTGGTTACCCCCTTGAAATTTATACAGGTTATATTCTTGGTAACATCAGCTTTGGAACTGGAGCGAGACTGGTGACTGACACTATAACCAGCCACCAGTTATATATTACATCAAAACAACCTTCTCACCAAGATAATTACTGCTCATGTTTACACAGTAGAAGCTACAAGTATACTTTAGTCAATTAAATATTTACCTTCAAGCAAGAAAGTGGAGATTGCAGCATTTTTAACGCAACACAAAGACGAGTTTAAACATTTTGTAAAAAGCAGCAGTAACAGACAGGTTATTAAATACTCTATAGCCTATATTAATATTCCAATATAACCAGTGAGCTTTAGAAATATATTTCTAATTAATTTTGTGACGAAAACATAACCTCTGCATAAAGTGCTAGATTTAGCAGTTATTGCACAAATTCTCCTTGAATTTCACCTATTTATTGCAAAGGTGCCAAGCACTCATACAACACACAGCGAGTGCCTACATTATCAAAACTTATGAGAACAATGTGTGAAAGGCAACCGAGAACAGCGCCTGAGCGCCACCTTATTTCTCGCCTTCAAATCTTTAAAATAAAACAATGCTAATATATATATTCTGCTACTATAATAACTAGTTAATCTCTTGGAAGAGAAATATATGTTGGTCTTACATCTAGTAATGCATAACTTAACAATGGTAAACAGATGTCAAATTGATCGCTGACTATTCACACATGTGACAAGTCTCTAAGAAAAGTTTAACTTTCAAGAAATGTATCAAGAACCCATAATGGAATGTTTTGAGGGGCCACACAATAATAAAGAAGCACTTCAGCCCATTTACTAAGCAAGTGTAGACTCGACAGAATACACAGTTTCAGAGGGCAACTCTTAAAAAGATGGAAAGAAAAGACTAGTGAAATAAATTTCCATTTAGTGCACAAGCGTCCATTACCTGTTTATTATTTCTTCATGATTTTGAGAATCTTTCTACTCCCACAAGGTGACCAGTGGTCAGCCTCTCTGAGTGATTGCCTTGTCTGTAAGCATGTTTGTCTTCGAAGCTCAGTGGCCCAAACAGTCAGACCGATCTGGTAACTCCAGCAGAAACATATCCAATTCTCTCTTGAAAGCTTTCACTGTTGTTCCTGCAACATTCCTTATATTGGCCGGATATTGAAGTTGTAGGTCTCTGATGTTTACACTTCACTGATTGTGCTTATGGCACCCAACATTTCATTGGAACTATTTTGCACTTCCTTTGTATCTCTCACACCAGTATGTTTAATTTTTATTGTGCAGGTTAAGAGCCTTTCGTTCAGTAACCTGCAACCCGTATAACCCCCTTGGAAGGGGAGGAGGTGGGGGGGAGTCCACTCCCATATGATTTGTACTACTGCATTTACATAATGCTATCTAGATTTTATCATATTTTTATATTGAAAATGCATTGTTTATATATTACTGAGTGTCTCAATGTGCACTAAGGTGCATTTTATAATTTGCATTAAAGAAAAGAAAAGAAAATCCGGCAAGATTGAAAAACTGCTAAAACCATAAAAGTTTGAATAGAGTTTGGCCCCATATACTGTACTGTGGTCCATTCTATCGAGGTTACACATACTAATTCTCAGCTTATTACCTAAATGGTTACAAACCATGCATGCATTGTAGATGCTTTCTGGATCTCTGAATGTCTGTATGATAACAGAATCACTGCCTGAGAAACTATATTTTTTACTGAACTGAACTATATGAGAATATGTAGCGTAACAGAAGACTTAAAATAAAAAAAATCATGCTTGACAGCCATATTCATCTCATTATTGTAAAACAACAATACTGTATTTTCTAATACAACCCCTACCAAATGTTTTCCAGTATATCTTCTAATTATTCCCTATTGCATGGAATAAGATAAAACAATTAAAATTTCCCCATGTAATATACAGTATTTAAGAAATACAGGTACTGTTACCTGTTGCATACTACCAGTCACTATTATTCACAATATTAAGCAATTAAAACATAAAACAAACATTCATTCATGTTTTAATACTGACATTCCTAATATTATAACCTGGCAAGAAACAAGAATTACTATATTTAATAGCCACAAACCCTATACTGAAAATTACAATACAGTACATTCAATGTTAATTTCAGGGAAAATTTGGTTGTGGAGACTAAAATGGTCGTCTAGAAAGACTTGTGTTCGGTCTTTCTATGTGCAACTGTCACTGTAACTGGCTTATTATAAAAATAATGTTTTTTTCTCTCTCCAGTCATAATGTACAGAAACATAGCATAAATAATTAATTTCTACATATCATAGAGCTAACAAGAACCTCTTGCTCTTAAGTACCATTCACATGTTCATTACATATTTCATACATGCACTTTGCATTTCATACATTCCATTTAAATGTAGGCCTCAATATTCATTTTGTTAAACATTTACATACGAATGATTATTTATTTATAAGTACACGGACAGGTAACTAACCGAACACTAGCAGTGGTCGGCTTGGCTCACTTAAACCCCTGCATTTTTGTTTTAACTTCCCTTAATTTAATTAAGTTTCTAGGGTCATTATACAGATTGAATTAATAAAATTCTACTACAAAAGTAAAGAGGTTGGCCCCAGGTCGGCATGGAAGCATCAGTGTCGGAGAAGCACTCGCTCTCTAACGTGGCGTGTCTCCACATACTGTATGTATAATAATTGTTCAACTAACATTTTTGTAGTCATGTTTTAAAATCTTTGTGCCAAAAAGAACATAGGTAATGGCAACCCTTCTCTGATTTTAACCAAACTAATATACATAATCCTTCAGTGAACGTCTACCATTAGGACAGTTTAAGGAAAATAAAGAACAATAACATCCGTCTTAAGACGATGTGTGATGTACTGTCTTGAGTACACAGTCATTAATATACAAACAAATTACTACACACAGAGGCAAAAAAAAGTAAAATGCACAATGAACAAATAAAAGAGACTTATCCTACAAAATGGAAGTCTAAAACTCATCACCGGGTCAACTCAAAAATATATAAAGCAATACTTTATATATTTTTAATGTAATATTTTATTATATATATATATACTGTATTTATTTATTATATTTAACACTAATCATTTTTTGAATGCTTAACATTTTAATAAAACCAAGAGCTTTCCACAGAAATTAATAACATTCAAATGTTGCATTAGATAGTATCCTTGTACCTGGTCACCCACAATATGGATGACTGACACGGGTAAATACTCCTTGTCCGAGACTCGGGTGAATGATACTCGGCACAACAGACTAAATCTACTATACAAGTAACTTTGCCTGCAATACACATCCCAGCACTGCTCCACAAGTCAAAATTGCTGAGCTCATTAGGGTACCCAAAAAAAGGAAAAAAATAAGTAGAAATAAACATTTCATTTTGTCATCCACTTCAGAAATTAAAACAAAAATTCATATTATTAAACAGGTATTCATCACAAACAAGTAATAGAAACCTGTAGCATGACTCTGTCATAATCGTCACAATTGAAAATAGCCTAGAAGTACACACAGTCACTAGGATTGGGAGGCAATAACTGGAAAAGGTTCACTCATTCCCAGATAACAGGAGTACTTGCCGGAGTAGTACACAAGGCGATACATACCTGGATGCTGCAGCAGTTCATCATTGAACAGCAGCTGAGGAAGAAAGGTATACATTTGCTTTAATACAAAGAAAGAGGCTGCATACACATACACCTGCCCAACACCTGTGTTTTCTTACATTTCAGAAAATTTCTTTACAATGAAGTGAAAACAACAAGAATAGAGTGCTGTAATTAAGATGATGAGTTTTCAAGAGAAGCACAGTATCAGAGATACAGTATAAATAAATATAGGAATAATTAATTTTGCATTGTTATATAACCAATCACTGAACTTTCAACCTTTCTTGTAACTAATATCAACGATAGCAGAATAGTTACAAAAAACACAAAAATAACAAAGGCAACATGTCCGTTAGCTCAGTTGGTAGAGCGCCAGGTAATGACCCATCCCTGCTGGAACAAAGGCAAAGATAACAGCAATAGATCTTGACTAAAGATTACAACTCTTCTGTACTTTAACAGGTATATTAGGCTTATCTTATAAAAAAAAAAAGAGAGAGAATGTAGGAAACTACAGAAGACCTATTGGTCAGTGTGAGGTAGCTTCTATTTATACCCAACCATACCTACTCACACACATGTCTGAGCTACGCATGTAACCATTCTGTATCAATACCCAGTTATTTGTTTCGGAAAGCTACATCAGTGTTCCCCAAACAGTAATTACCACGGTACTTTTTGAATCCTTTTTTGTTGAATCCTTTTTTTTTTGAATCCTTTGAGTACTTTTTTTTACAGTCTCCGTGGTGTAGTGGTAAGACACTCGCCTGGCGTTCCGCGAGCGCTATGTCATGGGTTCGTATCCTGGCCGGGGAGGATTTACTGGGCGCAATTCCTTAACTGTAGCCTCTGTTTAACGCAACAGTAAAATGTGTACTTGGATGAAAAAACGATTCTTCGCGGCGGGGATCATATTCCAGGGACCTGCCCGAAACGCTACGCGTACTAGTGGCTGTACAAGAATGTAACAACTCTTGTATATATCTAAAAAAAAAAAAAAAATCAAACTTGTAAAATTTGCCTCCCTTGTTTCATGTTCTATTTTGTGTTTATATGCAGTATTTAGAACCTTGTTAACCCTCTGATTGTATACTTACATGTCTGCAGTATGAATCATTTCAAGGAGTGCACTTTGAACATTTAAATTGAGGGGAAGTTATTTTCGAGAAAAGCTTTAATTTCATCAGCTCAGTCATGTAAAGTTAATTTCATTATCAGGTGGAATGACTACTGCATGTAACCACCATTGTTCATCAACTTCTAAAATATATATAAACATCTTATTCAGTCAGTTTCCATTGACACCCTGGTGTAACTCTTGCTAAAGACAACTTCCAGTTCTCAGGGACGTAATCCAATTAATTAAAGCAATGGAACAAGTGTTATTAATTTGGCAACATTTGTTGACAAGTATAGTCAAAATTAATATTACCCTTATCATATCCCTCCTTTACAGCATACATATATACACTGTATATAAATACAGTACAGTAATGTATTTCTTATACAGTACGTTTTTATATATTTCAATCATGTCCTACTTTATTTTGCTTTTCTAGATAATGTAAATTAAGCATTCAAGGTCTCTGCAATAAAATATATATATTGTAATTTTCTTTGATTTCACAGTAGAGAGACAGTTGATGCATGTAAAGAAAGATGGCAGCATACCTGGAAGGTGCGTTGTGAGGTGTCCCCAAGTGTGGGTTGGGGTATATAAGTGTACGTGATGTACTGGTGCATCGATGTGAAGTCCACCTGGAAATCAGTGTTGTAAATTTTAAGCTTTTCAAATAATTCATTAAATAGTTCAACAAATTTGAAGTAAGCAAAATTTTGATTACCATAAAATATCCAATGAGCATAAAACTAAAACTTGTCATAAACACTAAATTGTTGGGTTTTAATGGGTAGTACATAATTTAAAATTTCAAGCAAAGCCAAATTTAGAATTGAGCAAACTTTTTAAACAGCAATACTATAAATGCAAGCAATTAAAAACAGTAAAGTACAGTGGAACCTCAGTTTACAAATTATTTGGTTTACGAGCTAAATTTCTTCAAAAAATTTGACTCGGTTTACGAGCTTTGCCTCGCTTGGCGAGTTTGATGATACATGTATGGGTCGACCAAGCTCGTGGTTCATGGTGGCAAGGGCGAGGCGCGCTTCAGTTTACCAGTGCCTCCCACCTAGTGACAATCACACTTAAAGTTTCTGTGAAGAATTTCATTGTTTTTCTTCTTCTTTTTTTTGTTTCTTAACATAAAAGTAAGTAATATATATCACGCCGTGGGTCCCAAGAAAGTCAGTAGTAAGGTTCAACCTAAGAAAACAAATGTGAGGATGACGATAGAGGAAAAACAAGAGATCATTCATAGTGAGATAATATGATGTCTCACTACAGAAAAGTGTTAAAACGTAGGGAAAAACAAGTATCTATCGACAGATTCTTAGTAAGAGAAACAATCAGTGAGCCACAACCAGGTCCTACTTGTATGTCTGCAAAACGTAAGAGAGAGAGAGTACCCCAGAAATGTCATCACTGCTGTTATAATGGAAGGGGACTCTCCTTCCAAACACTAACACCTTTCCTCCTCCCCGCTTCCTCACCGTCCTCCATAAGTCAACAAAAGTCATCAATAAAGGTAAGATATAACTTGTACATAGCGTAGTACAAAATATTTATAGTATTATGTACGAAATGTATTTTTAAGTTAATATTTTTGGGAGTGTGTAAAGGATTAATTCAATTTTCATTATTTCTTATGGGAAAATTTGTTTCGGTTTACGAACTGTCTCTGGGAAAGGATTAAATTTGTAAATGGAGGTACCACTGTACTCTATAACATTTTTGGACATAACATTTTTGCTAGCACACTAGTGTACTGTACAGCACATCCAAATGTACTTATGATGGTGGATCTGTCCAAATACAAGAGTGATCAATTCCTAGGCACACAAGTAGTCATGGTTCAAGCACAATGTTAACAAGATAACTTTTAATATTTTGAAAGGTAAATAACATATGAATAAGGCAATCTGCAGAAAGCTTATTAGTTCAATGTGAGGCAACTCATACTTATTTATATACAACCACAACTACTCATATATATATGCTTGCAACTTTCCAGTAATGTTCCATATACTGTACATGGTTACTGTACAAGGTTATTTGGTAACTTTTTCCATGTACTGTACCTGAAACTTTATTTTTAAACCTCACAGACTTCAACGGAAATTCCATCACTCTGATCTGATCATTACCCAATTTCCTAACTTTCACAACTTATTTGTTTTTCTTGGGAGTATTTAAGACTCCAAGAAATGCTTAAACAGCGGTACCTTATAAAGAGCAATGTAATCCCACGGCGACGTGACAACGTCAGAGTCTAGTGTAAACTTGACTGGGCCTCCCTCACCCACCACCCAGGTTCCCAGAGCCTCAAAGTGTACGCACCGCTCCTCATGGTTAGCGAACACCTGTACATTGGAGTAAAAAATGTATACAGTCTATACCATCTATTATGGTGGACATTACTAATAATGCCAATGAAATAATCATGCAAAACATGAAGCAGCTACAAATCATAACTTCAATTCATATTAGTCAAACTATCACTTATATGGCAACCATGCCCCTTAATTAGAAAAATCCTCTTTTCTGGCATAATAACACAGTATTGCAGGAAATTTTATGATGGCATGGCAGCGGGTGACTAAGTGTGAAAGGTTTGTGATGCAATATACAGTAATTTGAATTATGTCATGACACGTTAGGATCCTACTGTATATTATTCAATAATTCAATGTGTCAGGGGACAGCCAGCCAGAAAATATATATTATATTATATCACAGCCTGATCAACCAGACTGTGATTTATACATCAGGCTGCAAACAGCCACGTCCAACAGCCTGGTTTACCAGATGAGCAACCAGGAGGCCACCTGGTCAGAGACCAAGCCTTGGGGACACTGATACTCGGAATCACCACAAGGTAGTCACAAGATAGGTAGCGAGTTCTTCCCCTCCCAACTTTGTGTTCCAAGTTTAAATCTATGGCTTCTTGTTCTTGATGACTCAAATTTAAAAAAGTCTGCCTCCATTTTGTAGAGATCTTTCCTAGTTTTATATGGTGCATATGTCCATCTTTCTTTTCTGTCTACTGGATTGTCATAGTTAATGTCTCCAGCCTCTCCTCGTGGCTCTTGAGTCCTAGATTCAGGAGGGAGTTAAGAGCATATTTTTTGTTCTGTTTCTAATTTATTCAAAGGTTCTTGAGATATGAGTACTATATAATTGGTGTCACTATACATAAGAAGTACTCCATAAATATCAAAATGAGTGTCTGATGGTCAGATTTCTAATTTGTACACCAAAAATATAACATTACTGTAGTTTGATGTATGGCACATGGCAGAAGATAATTACAACAATAAGCAAAGGTGGCCTAACACTGTGTTGTCATGTAAAGTGGCCGAGTTCTAAACTTCTCCCCAGGAAATATAAAGTATATTATTGGTATCACAACCTCTTCAGAAGCTACCTGATCAACTAGGGTGTGGCAGCCATGTTGATGACCAGACCAGACACTAGAATGTGAAGGGACGACGACGTTTCGGTCCGTCCTGGACCATCAATCGACTTGAGAATGGTCCAGGACGGACTGAAACGTCATCGTCCCTTCACATTCTAGTGTGTGGTCTGGTCATCATACTTTAGCCACGTTATTGTGACTCATCGCCTGCAGCCATGTTGTCTTACATGGATGAAAAGCAACAATCCGACTGATCGTGAAACCAGGAAATCTTGGCCTCAGGCAGTCTGTTACAAGAGTATAAGACCTTCAGGTAAATATGAGTGAATTACAATGTGTGTAAGTACAGTACAGTATTTGGTTAATATCATTGTTCATCTGAATACCTTTATCTTGTAAGTAGTCATGACAGGCTTGTGGTCAGATTGGGTATAAGACTCGATTGGACTATACGATGTTTGCTCAACTCCCAACTTGACATTTTCATAGGCATCTACATGAACCTGATGCAGAATTCGATCAGTCCAAGCCGGTCTTCGTCTGAAATAAAATATTTATGAAGATATGATTCAGTACAACATTTTGAGCTGGTTTATTCATACCACTGCAAGTTAATTTTAATGCATTTATTATGGCAACTTTCTGATTTTCTCCAAATTGATATACTGTATGCTGCTAAGAATAACGCAACATAAGATATTTATCGATTACTTTTATAAAATATTTTGAGTTATTATACAGGTAATAACATGATAGCAATTTAGTAAATGATGGATATATACATCATAGGGATTAAAATAGCATTCTGTATACAGTAGCAGGTAATTATCAAAAGAAGGTGCAAAGCATGAAGATATGAAAGTATATTTACATAATGTAATGCTCAATAAACAACCGAGAAACAATAGACGAGAGTCGTCCATAATAAAGATTACAGAATAAACTTTTCTGTGATGAGAAGCACATTATTAGAAAACATAACAATTTCAAATCTGAAATATTTAATTATACACCAGTGCTCCTACTCCTGGAGTGTGACAATTTAGCCTTCCAGGGCTACTTTATTCTTCTTTCCTTCCTTCAAATTACTTTCAATAGTTCTATCCTAGTGAAATAAGACATAATATAGAAATTACTAGGATAATAATTTCAAGTGATGGAGGAAAAAAAAAGGATGATCACCATTTTGTAGAAAGTTGCACTTTCTACAAAAAGTTACTTACGAAAAATCATATTTGTCAGTTCCTTCTATATACTTGTAGGTTGGAGGGAAGGAAAGGGCCCCTTCCTTCAACATAGAAAAGGCATCTCCACTTTTCTGCGCTTTCCGCATTTCATCTACGTCTTCTAAGGCAGACCAGTTAGCTTCAGATATGTGCTTGGCAATAGCCTCTGATGTCATATGGGATTCAAACCGGAAGTTCATGTCTCCTAACCAGAACACATAACTGTAAATAAGCAACTTTAAATATGTTTATATATATTATATGGTAAATAGCATTTATGAAGTAAATTCTCAGAATTATATTAGGCAATTTTATAATCTTTTTAACTTAGTCAATGCTTGGTTCCCTGCGAGTTTGAATAGAAATGCAAGTCATCTAAACCAGTTGTTGGTCTAGGTAAGAAAGGGCAGCACCCTGTCAGTAATGCTTCTTCATTGGAAATGTCTATAATGATTCATTAGACTATGGCACTGATTAAGTTGGCTCTCCCATTTTCCAGAATGCATCCCAAGAATTAAACAGAGTATGCCTGTACCATTCATTCATTTAAATTCTCTTTAAAGTATAATTTTTTAAAAAGCAAACCACTTACTCATGATAGAGAATATTGCTAGTCTCTTTGATTGGGAATTCAGTAGAATCAACAATGGTGTTGAAGTTTTCCACACGTTCTTTATAGCCAGAGTCGTGGGCAGCCAGATGACAGTTGACGATGCAAACGGAACATCCATAAAGTGAGAATCTGATGCTCGTTGCTCCTTTGTTACCCTGACAAGAATAAATTAGGCTTAGAGTGTATATTAAAACCACTTTCCAAGCATTGAATACTGTTACTCCCTAAAGAAAGATTTAATGGGGCAAAAAGGCATCCTACACCAATGTATTGGGAATCTTTTCAAACTGTCTTCATTTGATCATACTGATGCCAAGGAGACACTGGAGAATACTAAATCCAGCCAAGAATGCAGACAGAAATTTCATTTTTACCCCCAACTACCACCAGGTGGCAGCCTCCAAACTTTTTGTGCAGCAGTAGGAGAAAGCACAAAGTCGGAATAACTATACTGTATAGCACATGGAAGGGATACAAGGTCAGGATATAAGCCGAGATCAAACAGATTGAAGGAATGGTGCCCCGCCACTTGGACTATCAGGGATTAAACTCCGATTTGTTAGAAGTGAGGGCATAGCTTTACCAACCACTCCAAGTGGATGACTGCACCCAAACCATAACAAAGCCTCCAACCCAACCTCTCCACATTCTACCTGAACCCCAGGCCCAAGGCCAGTACAGTACCTAAGTACAGTACACGACTGTAAAAATAACGAAAGGACAGAAAATAGTTTTATCATCAACTTACAAAATGGAGCATGTTAAAGTAAGTATGTAATAAAGTAAGTATGTAATACTAAAGCAATTAGAGATAGATCTGGAGGTTTGTCTAATAACATGATAATGTCATACAAGACAAGATTGGATGGTAAAAGCATGTTGGTGCATCACCAAGATGTAAAAACCGAGAGAATTAATCAAGAAGTTAAGAGAAAAAGACTTGACTGAGAGGTACAAATAAAGAATTTATTTGTACCTCTCAGTCCAAATAAAGAATTGATAGTGATCTTCGATCAAAGGATTGTAACCAGATAAACAAGGAATGTTTAATTATAGGAAGATACAGTATATTAATTTTCACACAACATTAAGGTAGTTAAAGTTGTTCTCACTTTAAACAAGTGACTATATTATACCCAGATTGTAAAAATGGATCCTGGTAGTACAGACGGGTTCTTTTTGAACTCACAAATGAGAATTCCAGGTTCGAATCCCAGGTGGGACAGAAATGGTTGGGTGCATTTCTTATCACCTAATGGTCCTGTTCACCCAGCAGTAAGTAGGTACTCTGGAGTTAGTCAGCTTATTGTTGGATTGCATCCTGGGTGGGGTCAGTAATTTGACCTTTGAGAGGGACCTCGATATAATTTACCCGAAGGCCACTAACACTAGTGTCCTCGACGAGGACAGGAAGCCAGCAGCTTGTTGAAGGTCCCCTCTACCATTCGCCTTGATCTTTTCCAGCTGGACTTTAAAATTTAACAGAGTTTTGTCATTTATGTCTTCAGTGAGTAGGTGGTTCCATTGGTTTATAACCTTTATATAAGCCTAATGTATATGAATACACTCACACACATATGGGCTACCTGTCTCCTGGTGGCTTCTCACGAGTTGTCATTCAATAATGTCATATGTTGCTTCTATATATTGTACAGTATTGTGTATAAAATCTAGAGAGCATTAGACATACCCAAAACCCTCCAAAGCCAGTCCGAACGACAGAAGTATGAATGTCTCTTATGTTGTGGAGATGATGCCGCTTGACAAATATATTTGTGACTAGCCCTTGCAGACGCTCGCCAGTAACTCTCACATAGTTGTGTGGGCCAACAACTTCCCTTAGCGCATTTGTCCAAGGCTCCTCAAACAGAGTGTCCATCACAACATTTTGAGGTTGTGATTTAACTTCCTGAAAGCTACAGAAAGGACAATATTAGTAGTGACAAACTGTGACCTGGACAAATACATTATAAACTCCAACTATGACATTCTTAGTATTATGCAAAATAAAAAGGATACAGTATATACAATAATAAAATGCCTTGCAAAATATAAATACATGTAGGCTATATCAAGACCTAATAGTCATATTTTTTTTACAGTAGTTTTACTTTAACAGGAAATAATAAAGATGGTGAAGTAATTAATACAATACTTACATTAATGTGGAATAAACAAAAACAAATCTTATAATAGTCTCACCACACAATGTACAAATCTGGGAGACAACTATCCAAGCCTCGTTTAATAATGGGATCTTTGCGAATTCCCATTAATTCATGCAGGTCTTCTTCAGGCCAAGTAGTCTCCACATTCCAGGATATGCATGCGATGCTATGTGGGAAGAATGAACAATAATTGTAATTATAAAGATAACATTGAATGCTGCATCACTGCTCAAAAGTTCTGTGAAAAACATAGAAACTGCATACATGTTTACTGCAGTTTCATTAATACTATTGGCCTTTGTTCTGCATAACAGATGCATTCGTAGAAAACCTTGTGTAAACACAGAGAAATGCTACCTTATATAGAATCATTTTGAATTCATTCAGTCACTGTCAAAAGTTTACCTGTTTTTACTCCTCTTGTAATGACTGGTATGTAATTTTTAGTTTTGTTTTATTAATCTAAACATTTTGTTTTAGGTAAATTATCAATTTGCTTTATTTGTAATGTTAACTTTTAAGTTTAATTTGATTGTGTTTGTAAGATATACCATATAACAATAAAGAGTTGATTTCCTTAATAAAGTATTAGTTTTCAGGTAATCCAGTGATGCAGATGAAAAAGATTCTTCAAATATAATGGAAACTAATAATGCCATGTGCTGGACTGATGGAATATATTGACAAAATTATCAAACATAAGGATAGATTAAATAGAAAATATATTTCATTCATATTTCTTTCAGCAAAGATCGTTAAGTCAATCGATCGACAATCGATAAGCTCGACAATCTTAGCAACACTTACCTAAGGGTCTCCATCGTTGTTGTTGCTCCAGTGTAGATCAGGTCACTGCTCAGTTGAGGGAGAGAATGAGAGATAATGTACTATATATACACTCAAGGATGCATTTAGAACGTTATCAGCAAAACTATTTTTTTACTTTAATATACGTTACTAACAACAGGAAAGTGACATAACAGTAAATTTATCTTATCTGTAACAGGATTGTATCATTGGCATGGGTACATCTCTGGAGAAAGATAGAGGCTGGTAACCTAGTGTGAGGGTTATATATACTGTTTATGTAGTTACCCAAGTCTAACTGTCTCAGTGTAGTCACAGGATGAGAGCTACACTTCTGGTGCCCTGTTTAGTGGTGTCCTGTTGGCCTATGCTAAATAAACCACACTGTGTACCAATTACCTTTCACAGTACTATATTTCTGAAACAGCCAAAAGGGTGAAAAATCTAGTAACCTGTCATGCACTTGGTGTGTTTTGTTATACTTTTTCAGTCTTCTTGGTGCATTAACTGTTGCAATAATTCATTATGCAATACTCTAGCCTCAAAACACAAAATTGCTGACTAAAAAATCTGTTAGTCACGGCTGTATTTCACTACTTGATTTCTGAATTTTAGAGATGGGTAGGAGAGAGTAGCTAAGGTTCACCCTGGGGTTAGGAGTGTTAATCTCAGTTACTGCATCTCAATAACTATCTGTAGTGTACAGAGGCTGACCACACAATTGATCAACCCAAATGTGGCAGCAAATGTGACTAGATTAATGGGTCCCGGTAGTACAGTCGGGTTCGTTCTCGACACACAATCAAGAATTCTGGGTTTGAATCCCGGGTGGGACAGAAATGGTTGGACACATTTTCTTTTCACCTAATGCCTCTGTTCACCTAGCAGTAAGTAGGTAAGTTAATCAGCTTGTTGTGGGGTTGCATCCTGGGCAAGGTCAGTAATTTGGCCTTGGGATACTTAGATAAAAAAAAAAAAAATGTGTATGAATACACTCTGGCTTCCTGTTCCTTGACACAATGAATTATTAAAGGGGAATCAAAGTGCACATGACTGAAGTGGTAACAAAACTGTTTTTTTGAAGTTGTAAATCTTATTTTCCAGTTGTATACAGCACTGAACTATAGCATTTAGCAGAATAAGTACAGTATCCAGAGTTTCTGGGAGTAGTACACATAGATGTGAATGGAATTCAAACCAAAATCGTAAAGGGCCTGGCCAAAGAACTGTTTCTCCCACTGGAACTCCCATTTAGAAAATCTCTGGATGAAGGGAACGTTCCTCTTAGATGGGAATTATGGAAATGTCACCCCCTATCTTCAACAAAGGCTGGAAGAACTCAGCAGGAAATAGCAACCATATATTATATATATATATATAATGTATAAATTAATTCATAATTCATTGTTTCGAGGTTATCTTGAGATGATTTCGGGGCTTTAGTGTCCCCGTGGCCCAGTCCTCGACCAGGCCTCCACCCCCAGGAAGCAGCCCGTGACAGCTGACTAACACCCAGGTACCTATTTTACTGCTAGGTAACAGGGGCATAGGGTGAAAGAAACTCTGCCCATTGTTTCTCGCCGGCGCCTGGGATCGAACCCAGGACCACAGGATCACAAGTCCAGCGTGCTGTACGCTCGGCCGTCCGGCTCCCCCCAGAGACAGCCAGAGTATATATACATAGGTTACATCGAGATTCCCCCCAAGGTCAAAATACTGAACCCCCCCCCCCAGGATGCAACCCGACAGCAATCTGACTAACTCCTGAGTACATACATACAGCTAGGTGAACAGAGGCATTAGGTGATAAGAAATGGGCCCAACCATCTCTGTCCCATCTGGTATTCAAACTCAGGACTCCCGATTGTGAGTAGTGAACAAAGCCAACTGATACATCTTCAATAAAATCTTCTAGATCTGAGGCAAAGTGAAATTGACACCAGTAATTCCATCTATCATCATACTATCATGCAAGAGGAGCCACACATCTATGGGTCATCCAATAAAATCAGCAGACTTCTAGATGTTACTACTGCTCGGCTTAGACTCGGTTACAAGTATCTCTGGGAATTCTCATTATCTGCTGATGTAGACCTGACCAAATGTAAACTGTGTCAACAAAATTATTTGCACACCCTCCGTCACTATGTGATGGAGTGCGAAAAGATACGTGAATTTAGAGACAATTCTATAACCAATGTTCCAACGATGTGTCAATATTTCATTCAAAATGATCTGCTACCAGAAATTTTAGCCAAATATCCCCAGTTTGCTAACTGTAGGTAGTAACTAAGTGATTGTAACCTATCCACCGCTGCCCACTGGATGGGGGGCGGTGTGCAGGACAAACATATCAATTAACACTAGCTCTCCACATACGTCAGTTGCTTGATTTAGAAACTGTACTTGTGGTCGATCTCGAGCCCACTGATGATGTAACGACGTGTATTGAATTTTGTAACTAGCTCATCAAGACTGTAACTTGCTTAGCTAAATGAATTGTGGGGTTTAGTCCCTGAGCCCATTATGTAACTCTGTAATCCTTTCCACTATACCCCATAAGATGAGTATAGGGTGCATAATAAATGATCTAAACTAACTAACTACCGAGATCTTTTACTTGTACAGTTGTGGGATAATATAACAACAAACCAGGTAGAATGGGGCCATTACCCCCCAGGGAGGGATTCAACAGCTTCCATCACCCCCACCAAACATGATCCTGACCCACTAGTGTGCCACCACTCCCACCTCCAGCCACAGGTCCCTCTAACACAACAGTGTGTGTGTGGGAACACCTCCTACCAGGTGACACGACCAGGTGACACGGAAGGTGAGGGAAGTAACCTGCCCGACTGATGACAACACTAGTGTAAACACAGCTGGGCCCTCCTCACCTGTCTCTACGTCTCCCAGGATGGACGCCACCATCACTTTATTCACCTCCCAGGATGGACGCCACCATCACCTTATTCACCTCCCAGGATGGACACCACCCTCACCTTATTCACCTGCCAGGATGAATGCCATACACTTGTGCACTGTATCATTCTCTTAGTAAATGTTAATCATAATTATACTTAATATCTCTGTCAATCACACGACTAACCACGCACCAAAGGATTATACAACTTAAACATTGGTCTCATTCAAGTTCCAGTAAGTTTATTGACATAAGAAATACATCACAAAAGGATAGTCGAGTAGGCTATAGGGTATTTCTGCTCTCCTTTATTATAGGTCCCTCAAGGGGCTCACAGCACACAAATTGTAATTATATTTTATGTGAGGATTACATTTACATTAAAAGTGATAACTAATGATGACATGACAATGGGAAACAATATTAATTCAGTAAGTATTTTTACATTTAATTCATACAGAATACAATTATCAAGTTTTGAACAAGTTTCAAAATATTATAAATTATAAGACATACGAGTATAAAACATAGGTATTCTCATACAGCAAAATCCTGTGTGTGTGTGTGTGTGTGTGTGTGTGTGTGTGTGTGTGTGTGTGTGTGTGTGTGTGTGTGTGTGTGTGTGTGTGTGTGTGTGTGTGTGTGTGTGTGTGTGTGAGTGTGTAGCAGAGAGGGAACACCAATAACAAACAAACCACCATATTCAGTACAATTCAGTATGCAATATATTGCCGTAAAATGCAAAAACATTAACAACAGTAGACTCACTCACAACAGGCACTCAATAAGAATAGTGGAGAGGGATTTGGAGGTAGAGGTAGAGGTAGAGAGAGAGAGAGAGAGAGAGAGAGAGAGAGAGAGAGAGAGAGAGAGAGAGAGAGAGAGAGAGAGAGAGAGAGAGAGAGAGAGAGAGAGAGAGAGAGAGAGAGAGAGTAAGTCATATCTGACCTGAATTTACCTGTAATTTACGAGAATTATTTATAAATATGAGAGAAGGAAAGGCCATACCATAGACCAGAAATTTACATATGAAGGGAATTACTATTGATTTATGGCTAGATAATACAAGATATGCACATATTTATCATCATATTTCAGGATAGAATTATATCACTATATTCCAGTATATGATCAATAAAGCTTCACATCATAGAAAACGTCCCCATACTTACCAAAGAATGTATTTGACTCAAGAGTATCGGCAAAACATTATTACACTCATAAATAAATGGATTAAAAAACGTCTATCAGCATATGCAGTGACTGGGCACTGCACGACTGGACGCTCGCAGCAGTGACAGGCAGTGGAGGAGAAATGGGTTTAGTATGCATAGAATTATTAGTATCTCATCATTCTTTGCCTTATGGAATACTACTAAAATATTTCATATTTCAACACAATTGTTCTCTCATTTGATTAAAATAAACAGAATACTGTATGCTTACAATTATACTCATATACGACAAAGAGATGAATTATTTTATTTAACATGAGTACACACAGGAACTTTGTAACACAGCATCAACATGGGTTCAGGGATGGCAGGTCCTGCCTCACAGGGTTACTTGAATTCTACGACCAGGCAACAAAAATAAGGCAAGAAAGAGAAGGGTGGGCAGACTGCATATTTTTGGATTGTCAGAAAGCCTTTGATACAGTGCCACACAAGAGGCTAGTGCGAAAGTTGGAGATGCAGGCTGGAGTGAGAGGGAAGGTACTCCGGTGGATAGAGGAATACCTAAGCAACAGGAGACAACGAGTCTGTGTGAGGGGTGAGGTCTCAGATTGGCGAGACGTCACAAGTGGAGTCCCGCAGGGGTCAGTCCTTGGACCTATACTGTTTCTGGTATATGTAAATGATCTCCCAGAGGGTATAGATTCGTTCCTCTCAATGTTTGCCGACGATGCAAAAATTATGAGGAGGATTGAAACAGAGGATGATAGTAGGAGGCTACAAGATGACCTGGATAGACTGAGTGAATGGTCCAACAAATGGCTGTTGAAGTTCAACCCGAGTAAATGCAAAGTAATGAAACTAGGAAGTGGAAACAGGAGGCCAGGCACAGGATACAGAATAGGAGATGAAGTACTTAATGAAACAGACAGAGAGAAAGATCTAGGAGTTGATATCACACCAAACCTGTCTCCTGAAGCCCACATAAAGAGAATAACGTCTGCGGCATATGCGAGGCTGGCTAACATCAGAACGGCGTTCAGGAACCTGTGTAAGGAATCATTCAGAATCTTGTACACCACATATGTAAGACCAATCCTGGAGTATGCGGCCCCAGCATGGAGCCCGTACCTTGTCAAGCACAAGACGAAGCTGGAAAAAGTCCAAAGGTATGCTACTAGACTAGTCCCAGAACTAAGAGGCATGAGTTATGAGGAAAGGCTGCGGGAAATGCACCTCACGACACTGGAAGACAGAAGAGTAAGGGGGGACATGATCACAACCTACAAAATCCTCAGGGGAATCGACCGGGTAAACAAGGACGAACTTTTCAACACTGGTGGGACGCGAACAAGGGGACACAGGTGGAAGCTGAGTACCCAAATGAGCCACAGAGACGTTAGAAAGAACTTTTTCAGTGTCAGAGTAGTTAGCAAATGGAATGCATTAGGAAGTGATGTGGTGGAGGCTGACTCCATTCACAGTTTCAAATGTAGATATGATAGAGCCCAATAGGCTCAGGAATCTGTACACCAGTTGATTGACGGTTGAGAGGCGGGACCAAAGAGCCAGAGCTCAACCCCCGCAAGCACAATTAGGTGAGTACAATTAGGTGAGTACATTATATATATATATATATATATATATATATATATATATATATATATATATATATATATATATATATATATATATATATAATGCTTATAGATTTGAATTAACTTACGCAGACAGTCAGGGAGAACAGTGAGGGTCCAGTTGCCGTCATGACAAGTGACGTTGAGAGATTTGTTGCCATGAATGAAGAGAGTGTCACACGTGTAGTTGGCCAGGGCTCCCCACTCGTCTAGCCCCGTGTAGTCCCTGGTCACACCTGGTCCCGGGAGTGGGGGAGGCGTGGGGCACACTGCACCACCATGTACCCCCCCATCACCACACACATTCCCACCAGGATGGACACTTATTACTGTGAGCTCACGCTCTATTGATAAACTTATATGATAATAATGAGTTACAGTATTTGGTTCGTAAATATTCAGACATTATACATAAAAGCTATAACAAACTTTTACATCTTTTAGGATGCATAATGATATGCATCTTGTTTTGAACTTGTGTACACACATCAATGAAAGTAAGTGTAGGATTGCTCAAGATACAATTTTTCAGTTTTCTTACTAGCTAAAATACACGCAAATTATATGAATTTCATGTGAAAAATTTATATATATGGCCTAGAGTCCTAGACTGTATAGGCTCATTAAATCTAGTGGCTAAATGACCAGTGATTTTTAGGGGAATGAAATCTATTAAACACAGAGCTATGCTCCCCTTTCCCACCCCCTCACGTAAATAAACAAAGAAACAATCAAACACACACACATCTGCATGTGGGATAAGAAAGATTGATATGCACCATACACATATAACTTCTCTCATACTGACAAACAGAGCCAAACATGCCACTGAAATACTTTCTGTAACAATATATTGTACGAGCTTCATCAGTGTACAGAAGCTAGTCAATATACGAATACAAATTGTAGAAGACAGATGGATAACCTACATTTACAAATTGGAACTTCATGAACGGACCAACCCTGGTCAAGACAGGTGATATTGAAGGTGGTTAAGTTTGTCCCAAGGAAGCCCCCAAGACAGGTGTAGACACCCTCGGTGTCTGTCACCGGTGCCCCGTCTAAGGCGAGAGTGGCCCTCAGGGGGCTGGCAGGTGGCGGCCCACACTCTGCAAACAGAAATGTCAGTGTGTTATATCTGTGATGCTCTCTTATCTCAGGGGGTTATCTTGGGTCAGCCTCGTCGCTGAGACAATGACTTAGCAGCCTTTCACAGCCATTTCACTCTTTCAACATCCTTCAATCTGAAGAAGCAATGGAAATATTAACTTCAAGATTTATTAAAGACAAGTTTTCAACTAATGGATATATTAGCCTTATAATGAAGGTCAACTGTGTTGCCGTATGAAATCTGTAGCATGTGTCAAGAATGGAGAGGTCGCAGGTCTATACAAATATGCAAGAATGGAGAGGTCGCAGGTCTATACAAATAGGCAAGAATGGAGAGGTCGCAGGTCTATACAAATAGGCAAGAATGGAGAGGTCGCAGGTCTATACAAATAGGCAAGAATGGAGAGGTCGCAGGTCTATACAAATATGCAAGGTGTGGTACAAGTAAATGTGCTCGCAGATGCACTGTTAGGCGAGAGAAGGCGCCTAACAGTATGTGTAATATGCAGGTTGTAACAACCCCTGACGCCCGTGGGAAGGTCACTTCCATGGGTATGAGTCTTGCTGCAAGTCTTAAGTTATAAGAGAGCAGCATCCAACGGAGAGAGTACTGTGAGGAACAGTAATTTAGTATGGCACTCTGGCACCAGTGAGGTGAATATCTGCCTTCTCTCGCAGGTGAGGCGCTCCAGCAATGCACTCTCATCCTCTTTCCAACAATAGCAAATAATTCTGTTTTACCACATATGACTCAGCAATTATTGTTATTATTAGTGTTATCGTTATATTGTGTTGTATTGTAGTGTTTAACTACTGCTCTAATCAATATAACTAATCATTCGCAACTATATAATAGACATGTATATTGTAAGTTAATTATATTACTATGGTTATTACATATATATTATATTTATTTATTTATATTATTTTAAAATTAAATATGAGGTTTATACAATATGGGGCGAGCATACCAAGGCTGGGACTCCGGCACTGGAGGAGTGACCAGGGTAGAGATACTCCTGTGGTCCAGGACGCTCCCATATGTCCCCACTCTTATCTCTCACCTGAGGGTTCACTGACTGTATGCTTTCCTAGTGTTGCTGAGAAGACGCCTTTTAATCTTATACAAGTTATCCTAAGTCAACGACTGACCTTCTCCTAGATGCAGCCCCACAACAGTCTACTAACTCCCAGGGACCTATTTACTGCTAGGTGAACAGAGGCATCATTTCACCTGGACCACACGACTTGGTAATGGTCCAGGATGGGCCGAAACGTTGTCGTTTCTAAATTTTCTGATGTGTGATTTGATCATCATATCTTCAGTTACGTTATTGTGACTCATCGTTTGCAGAAGCATCAGGTATAAGTAACTTGCAGAAGCATCTCAGCCAGCCAGGTAACCAAACCCAGGACCGCTTGGTTGTGAGGAGAGCACAATAACCACTGTGCCAAGGACCACCTTAGTACATGAAAGGTTGTGTACTCACACCACAAGACACCGAGGCGCCGTGGTACGAGTGCATCAGGTACTAACCAATGATAACTCAAATATTGTCCCAAGTGACCAGAATTATCGTTGAGTATTCAAGGTGGGCGTCCCACAAACTAACCATTGAGACATTTGAAGTCAGGATCCTCCAGGACCCAGACGGTACCGTTGAAGGTGATGGAGGTGGCGTTGGTACCTGCAGGTGACATGGTGTTCTCAGGGCAGGTGTAGTTGAGGGTGTCCCACTGCCAGTAAGGTGGGTCGGGGCCAGAGTACAGGCTCCCTGGAGGCAGAGGCGGGCCTTCGTGAGTACCTGACGTGGTGGAAACAAAACATTATGTAGAGCAAGCTAGCAGCTGCTGCACTAATCTTCCACAGTAAAAGAAGTATGCAATAATTGAACACTTCACTTCTGTATCCAGACTAAAGCAACGAAAAGCAATGGGAACTTGAATTACCCAAAATATGATTTCAACATTTCAACAACATTTTAATTTATGACAGACATGCCAATAACTACAATAAATGTTGTGAAGCAACAAGGAACAAGAAAACGGGTCGCTTAAGGTCTTGGGGTTGATTGTGATACCAATATCAAAACTTGCATTGATTTAGAAGTTTTAAATAATCTCTGTTACGTATAAGACATGATCTATGGCTCGGAGCATATGGCTTATCTACACCTTAAACATTCTTAAACTGTTTTAAACCATGTATATCTGTGTGAGGCGCCATATGGGGACTCCATTGTTGAGAGACGAGAACATAAACAACCTGTCCTCACACATATAACACCAATTTTTTACGCTATCGACCCCAGCCTCAAACATACCGTGTTTTACTGAAATTAGGCAGTAAAATTTAACCTTCCCTTAACTTATACAACATTGTTGTCCAAGTTTTTACGCTTATGGTTAAGTAAAACCCACTGCTTATACAACCTTGTCGAGTATAAATTTGCTTGAAGAAGCACCCATAAGTTGCTATGGACAGGCACCCTGTCCTGCCGACAAGGGCAGGTTGGACTCCCCTATCCTGCCGACAAGGGCAGGTTGGACTCACCTATCCTGCAGACAAGGGCAGGCTGGACTCCCCTATCCTGCAGACAAGGGCAGGCTGGACTCACCTATCCTGCAGACAAGGGTGCTGGTGTCGACGAAGGTCCAGTTTTGGGTGTCATGTTCACACGTGGTGTTCTTTGATGAATTAAAGTCGGGAAACACGTAGGGATGAGGACACGCCAGTTCAATCTGTTGAAGACAATGTAGATCACAGAGTGTGCAGCTGGAAGCCTCCGCATTACACACACCCAGTCAACAAGAACATTAATGGTACTTCAAGCACTGACAACCTTGTAAGTGTGTGGAAGATCTTACCTCGTTGTCCACGGCCAAATGGGACGCGGAAGATTTTCATTTGTGTGTCAAGTGTTTGGTGGACGAGGAAAATGTTCAGTTTGTTCGAGGATGAAGTAAGGAAGAAGAAGGTTCAAATTTGTGCAGCAGGAATCTTGCAGGTAAAGGAAAAGGTTCAGGTTTAGTGTCACTGATAAATTTGAAGCTTCTCATCTGTATTTCAGGAATTTTGTAGGAAAGGTTGGGGCTTCCTATGCGGTATGGATGATGCAGGTGAAGGTCTCACCTGTGTCATGGATGAAAGAGGTGAAGGTCTCAACTGTGTGTCAAGGATGAAACAGGTGATGGTTTCACCTGTGTTATGGATGAAACAGGTGAAGGTCTCACCTGTGTGCCAACGGAGCGGGATTTGCCGTTCCAGGTGGAGTTTCCAGGGGGCAGGATGGTGGGCGGGTCACCTCTGCACACTGTAAGAAGACCAATGTTGTCACGGTGTGCACATTGTGGGAGTGTGTACACTTACCAAGTTGTCCCTGCTGGTCGCCCCTCAGTCTCTCAGTCCCGCCTTTCCAGCAATTTGTGTAATTTTACATACTTTTATTGCCTATTTTTATAATTACAAGTAGAGATTCTTGCTCTTAGTGTCACGTTTTCCTTATATATTTCATCATATATAATTGTAAAATTTGGCGTAATTTTAGTACACAACTTTATTCCAAGCAGCCATTGTTGTACTGAGAGAAAGTACTTTCCGTTAGTCTTTCTGCTCGTGTACTTGTGAAGTATACACCTAAGAGTTGACGTGCTCCACAGCTCATGTCTCACTTCTAGTAACCTCTTGGTAGTATTAGTCTTGTGGTGACATGGAGCCTGCCTCTCCGTCTCCCTCCATACACTTACATGGCCTCCTTCTGGCCATTGAATATGTCTCGGCTTGCTCAGATAATATCATTAAAGTGATGAATGTTTATAGTTTTAAAAGTTAGTGAGAGCATTAGATCTTGGTAGAGGCCGTGCGTGGTGCAGGCGAAGGCTTGCCTGTCCAAGTGACGAGGAAGCACAAGGTGGGAACTTGTGATGACGACGATGATGTTGGTAAACGTTTTGGTGTCATCACAGGTGATAGGTGGAGGCTTTAGCATGACTCCAGTCACAGGAAGGTGAAGTGACTGTCAGGGAAATAGGTGCGCGCTCCAATGTAAAATGCGGCAAGTGAAATTAGTCCATCAAAATTGGAGTTAGTGAGTGTGGGGGTGACGTGAGGCAGTGGGCACATGACGTGGTGGAGCTGTAGTTCCTGGTGTGTAGTTCTGGTCATCTGGTTAAGGAAGCTCAGTTGAGGCTGTTGATGAAACAGAGGCGGGGACGGGGTGAGGTCCTCGGGGTGTAGTGACGGGGCGGGACGACAGGTAAGAGCACCACACCCGTACCCAAGTTGTCAACAGTGGTGACTGCACTCTGGGACGGATGCGCCTCACGCCTCACCGTCGGAGTCTTACAACAACAAATCAACAAAACAAATTTAGGAAAGATCTTGTGTCTTGAGCCGGAGCCCAAGAGAATGACGCTTGACGGTAAGTACCTACCAGGCCGCATGGGACCCATGGTACAATTTTGTTTGTCCACATGGGCTGTAGGTTTAAAAATCTAGCGATTAAAATCATGTCGAGTTTAAACAAGGGAAGGTACCTATACCTAATGAACAAATCCACAAGGGCCATGATGAGGGTTCGAACCTACATCAGAGAGGATCCCAGACGCGCCTTAATCGACTGTGCCACGACATGGTAAGAAAACCCTCGTGGATTTGTTCATTTGATGTATCAGGTTATTGTGATTTCTGTGTGTACCAATACCTAAGTTTGGAAGCTTCGTAGCATTTGTTATAAAGAAGTTGGAGAAAGGAAGTGTAAGTGTTCGTAATACAGTGTTGATGTTGACCAGACTAACCATTGAGACACGTGAAGCCAGGATCCTCCAGGACCCAGTCAGTGCCGTTGAAAGTGACGGAGGTGAGGTTGTTGCCGGAGGCGGACGAGAGGTCCCCCGGGCAGGTGTAGTTGAGGACGTCCCCCTGCCAGTAGGGTGGCGGTGGACCATTATATACCGTGCCAGGCGGCTGGGGGGGACTTGTGGTCGCATCTGCAACCACATCAACACAATAGTCCTCAATGATTACCATATTGTAAACAATAAATGTAACGAAATATATACCAGACCATATTTATAACAATGAGCAAATTTATTTATGGGTTTCAAGCCAATTCTGTTTACCATAAATGGCCCAATTAATTAATCGCCTAAGCCTCAGTCCTCAAACAAGTTCGGCATCTCACCTATTAAAGGTTTGGGAATAGGTTTATCAAATGGGTTTCAAGCCTATTACCAAACGTGAGTGAGGTTGTGTGTGTGTGGTGAGAAGTGTAGTGGTGTAGGGAGTCAGTATAAGCCACACGGCAGCCAGCACCAGAAGTCTGCTCCTTGACTCACTTATTCTGCAGCGCAGGATGGCAGTGTTGACGAAGGTCCAGTTGCCATCACCTCCACACTCTACACTGATGCTTGTGGTCATGTCTGCGAAGCGGTAGCCAGCGGGGCACGCCAGCTGCAGCTACAGATGGGGCAGGTGGTGGTGGTGGTGGTGGTGTTAACTCTCACACACTATATATTATTCCCCCCCCCCTCACCACTCTTTCATCACATTGAATTTATATGTAATATTTCGATCAGTACATATGGAAATTATAATTTGGTGATTAGATATGTAGCACAGGCAAGACATGATGGGTATGTAAGAGGTACAGACCTTTGTGCCAGCTGTCCTTGTTGTGTTGTCCCACGTGGAGGTGCCGGGCAGGTCAAGCGTTGGAGGCTCTCCAAGACACACTGCAAGCACACACACCTTCGTTACACCAACACTATGGCCTCTTATATATATATCACGTCTACCAAACTCATGGACATAAACATATTTATGTTTAGAATTTAATCTGTAAAATATATTCTTGGTGTATGAGGACACTTAAAACTGGAACTGTTATATAGTTACAAAGTGCCAACACAACCAGGAATAATAAATAGAGCATCTTTCTATCTACTAAAGAGTTGGCTCATGTGTACTGTAAGAGAGCAGTGAAGCCGCTCCTACCAACTCATCTTTACTGTCTCCTGTCACAACTTGAATTTCGAATAATATAGTAATCTGTGAAGAACATTTGAAGAAGTGTGACGATTAGATTAGAGACTCACACTTAGCACAGCTGAGCGGCTGGCCGCTGGGGGTCCACACTCTGGCCTGGCAGGTGAGCACCAGGTGGTCCTTCACGTCTGGGAACGTCTGCAACACCAACACAAGTCACCCCACACCAACATCAACACAAGTCACAGTACACCAACACCAACGGAATGTTATATGTTTTGATAAAGATAATTTCCCTCAATGTCTGACTGTTGTGTCTGTTTAGATAACATTTCCTGCATGCCTTCTAGCTGAGAGTGTGGGTAAGTGAGGGATCACCACCCAGGTCTCGCCCCGGACACTCACCTCAGGCACCAGCAGTCCTTCAGAACAGTTGTAGTAGAGTGTGGAGCCAATGGTGTTGCTGGTGAAAGCCCCCATCGTCATGTTGTGTCCGGCAGGAGGTGGAGCGCCACATCCTGAACACACGCCATTGTATAATCGAAATCATTAAAAGTTCACACAGGGTAACATTAGAGTGTTTGAGGTCCCACAGACTCATATGGGCCTTGATAATTCACACAAAATCACATAAGGTAATTGAAGCTAGGTCTCCCAAAGTTACCTGAGGCATCAAAGATCACCAAACGTCACCTAATATAAACTGCGCCTCAGACAGACAGTTGGAATGGTAGTGTGATAGTTAAGTCCACATTCTCAGTGACTTGCAGCAGGAGCGCTTAATATTACTTTACATAAAGTGAGAGTTAGGGTTAGAGAGGTATGGGAGGACGCCAGTCTTAACAACTGAGAACGAAGAACATGTTGAGTATTGACATATATATAAACAAACTTGTGTAATATCAAATTTGAATATGGTTAATTCTTGCTCTTAAATGTGAGTACAGTGCCAGCCTCGCTTCTTGTAGGGTCAAGGGTCGATCCCCGATGGTTAGAGTAGCTGGGCACTCTGTCCTCGGTCATAACCAGGCTTTTAGTCTTCACATATTCTTGTCAACTACTCCACTGCCATACTGGTTTAGTGTTTTCTCCTGATAATTCCCAGTTGAGCAGAGTAGGCGGTGGAGCGGGAGTGACATACCTTCATAGCAGGGGGTGGCGTCGGACCAGCCAGTGAGGCCGCAGGTGAGTGTCTGTGTGGTGGTGGTGATGTTCAGATAGTACCCAGACTTGCACGTCGCCACCACCACATTCGTGGTAACCTTGTACTGACTACTGCCCCAGTTAATGGTGGCGTTCTCTACCACCGGTCGTCCTGCACACACTGTCGAGTCATATACAATTACTTTACTTTAAAATGACATCAACACTGGGGAAAGAATGAATTGTTTCTTTGAACGGACAATCAACCAAGAGCACGTACTGTTTCTAAGGGGAGGGACCATTCAAACATTACGTTATATATATCATTCAACAAGCCAAACTTGAGTGATGTAGAGGATGGAAGGAGACGTAATAATGGACGTACCGTTACAGGGGTCGAGGGCTGGTGAGAAACTATACCCGCTTGTAGTCTGGGAACACGTGAGCCTCTGGTGGGTGTCGCCCTGCTGGGTGGACATGTTGGACGGACAGGTGAAGTTGATGGTGCCGTTGAGTTGAAGATGAGTCGGGCTGGTCACATTGGTGATGAGGGGCGACACCGGGCCAATACTGGTCTCGTTACACACTGTGGACAACCAGATCAAGAGATCAGACTGGCGGGGTCTAGTCTATACATAACTATCTGCGGGCTCACCATAGCCCGTGTTACTTGGAACTTTTTGTTCCAGGTAGCGAATCTTTAACAACAACTAGTCTATGGCGGCCGGCAAGAGTGACGTGCCGTAACTCTAACGCCTCCATTACCATCATTTCCACAAATACTAAGTATACTAGCGAATTTAGTTACATTGAGCACATACACAGCTGTGAAGGAGAACATTAGGTGAACAAACACCTGTGTGTGAGAGTATTGGGCACATAAACAACTGTAAGAGAAAACAATAATCACACAAACATCTGTGAAGAACATTAGGCAGACAACTGTTGGAGGTAGCATTTGGTATTTAATTTACCTATAAGTATTAGACGTCGAGAAGCAATGAAAGTTACGTATTGCAACTGCTGACATCAGTACTGACACTTAGTGCAACTATTAAACATCAAAACTGACACGCATGACAACTCCTTTTATCACTACATGTTGTTTCCTAATGTCTTGCAGTAGGTAATATCAAACGAAGGTGAGAGGAGTTGGAGTAGAGAGAGCGTCTTACCGTCGACGGCCGAGCAGTTCTGGAGTACCGATGGTTCATTACCATTCATCCAGCCTCCCAGGAACCCTTGACACCACCATTTTTGCTCCACCATGGGAACCTTACCCATGACGAAGTACCCCGGGTAACACCTGAAGGAAGAGGGGCATGGTGTCAGTATTGCCGGTGTATGGTACGCGTATTGTTAAGACTTGTGAGTATGATGTATATATGGTCAAAACTAGTGTGTATGGTGTCAGTAATGTCAAGATCTGTTTACCTCTAGCTCTTCGAGATGTTTCTTTACCTCCTCTTTCTCCTCAGTTACTGACATATCGTCCGTAATGGTTTCCACCCGTCATCTGTCCCTAATCCGGTCCTCCACTCTGGTTCAATTTTAAGCACTTCCTATAATCCCCCTCACAGACTTCTCTGTCATTTTCTGTAACGATATTTGCATCTTTTCTTAAACTCCTGCCTCGCATGCCACAACTATGCAAGTGGCGAAAAATGTTCAGTCTGTGTTTTACATCAGTTCAGCTGTTCTGACAGTTATGTTCAACAGCACTAGAGAGTATATGTGTATGAATGCTTGTATGTGTGTGCATGTGTGCTCGTATAATGTATGCCTATATATTTGTGTGTGTGTATGTCATACATTTAACAAAATTAACTTTCTCACAAGAGCTACAACAGGGCACTACAAAGGTTCAAATTTCTGGTTTCAAGCGTAGTTATCACACTAATGTATATTCAACGATCAACACAATATGTGACTAAATGGTTTATTTCAGAATAACGAAAACATCTGACCTTGAAGGGTTTAAGTAGTCGAGGTGAAGACAGCCAGAGAAGCAGAGCACCTACCTGTAAGTGAAGGCGGCCATGGACGCAGAGCACCTACCTGTAAGTGAAGGCGGCCATGGAAGCAGAGCACCTACCTGTAAGTGAAGGCGGCCATGGAAGCAGAGCACCTACCTGTAAGTGAAGGCGGCCATGGACGCAGAGCACCTACCTGTAAGTGAAGGCGGCTAGGAGTGTCCAGCACCCACCTGTAGCCAGGGGCACAGAGCACCTACCTGTTGGAAAGGGCAGCCAGGCAGGTTCTAATACAAAACACATACCTGTAGAAGACCGTGTTACCAACATGTGTGTCACCGTCCCAAGTCAAGGTCATGTTTTCTGTAGGTGGCGGGAGGTCATCCAAACACTCTGCCAGGAAGACACATGGTTTGATAATAAGCCTTTACTCTCGATGTATAAGCACAGGTATAAACATGTATTACTCTCTCATGTGTAATAAATCATTCTGAGGCACCAACCCACCATAGAGGCCGTAGCGTTGACAAATTACATAGTGCACATGCACAGTTTCATCAGTAAGAAGTGCATTGGTTAAATTGTATCCTTGAGCCGGGTTAGCATTTACAGTGAGATAGCGCTGCTTGTACCCCTCAACGGGCGTGATATTAGCCAGAGCCACAACATCAGGGTCGGGGGCGTACACCCCTGAGCCAGTCCAGTTGTTCCTGCGGAGGTCAATGTTGTTAAATGTTAGATGATATCAACACTTAACTCAATAATTTGTCTCTATGCTTTATGTTTCACTGATTTACATACTTTTATATCATCATTTATGCAATTCTAGATTCAAAATATAGTTCCTGTTAATGTGACAAGACTGTATTAGATGCAGTCTAATACAGTCTTTTATTCTTATTCTTTTTCGTCAGTCATCCCTGCTACTGTACCCTGAGAGTACTTCTCTAACCTGGTGTGTCCGGTCATCCACGCCCTTCCCCCACCTCCTGCAACATGAGTACTACACCTCCACCACCACCACCACTGTCAGTCATCACTACACCTCACTAGGAATTTCTTACCGCCACAAAAACGTTTCCACCAACACACTACTACACCCATCATCAATCACACACTACCAATACCAGTTGTAATATCACACAAGAGTCAAAACAGCACAATGACAGTACCGTTGGTTGAGTCCAATGATGGCAATCTTCGTCTCCTGCAGCGAGGTCTGGATGTTTACACTGTTCAGTGCTTTTTGCTGTAAGAATATCTTACATCATCCTCAAGGTCTCATCATTAAATGTCACTATCAAAGTCACTTAAATTTATGACAAAATAGGAAGAAAGGAAGGAAAGGATGAGGAAGAAAGATAGGGAAGTAGAGAAGGAAGAGAGGGTAGAGGGGGAACAAGAGGAGGGAGAGTAGTGGAGTATAACAATGAAAAACAGAACGTGTCAATAAAGGACATAGCTGAATGCTTATTGACCCATCAAGGCAGCTCCTATTTATATGCACCCAAACGCATTCATATGTATGTCTAACCTACACTTGAAACAATTTAGAGATCCGGCACGTTACCTGGTACGCAGTTCCACAGATCAACAACACTATTTCTAAACCAGTATTTACCCAGGTCTTTCCTTAATCTAAGCTTATCCAATTTATATTGGATAAACAAAACCCATTCGTCTTCATCTTGGAAACATAGATTAATAAATGATTCACAACATAGTTTTATAAACGGCCGTTCATGTTCAACAAATTTGCTATCATTTTATTCCATCATAGTTGAAGCAGTTGAGAGGCAGGTAATGTTTGTGATGTTGTGTATCTTGACTTTAGCAAAGCTTTTGATACAGTGCCACATGAAAGACTGATTAAAAAGATAGAGGCTCACGGTACTGGGGGTGCTACATTAAGTTGGTTGAGTCGACTTTTGAATTTATTTCTCGCTCAAATTTGGTATCGTCCATAAATTTGCAAATATTATTGTTCAATCTTGAATCTAAATCGTTACATATATGGCAAACAACAGCGGTGCCAGAAGAGAGCTTTGAGGCACTCGTCACACAACGGGTTGCCACCTTGATATATACCTCCACTTATACTAACTCTTTGTTTCCTTTGGTATAACCCTGCTCTTAACCAATTTAATTAGCGCCCTCAGTACCCTGAGCCTCAACATTACCAATCAACCTTTCGTGTGGCACAGCATACGAAGCTTTGGTAAAGTCATGGTACACAACGTCACAATCCTTTCCCCAATCAATGCTTCACATATACTGCAAAAACAATGAAAAACAAATCAGCATGTACACATATACTGCAAAAACAATGAAAAACAAATCAGACATGTTTTATCATGTTTTAAGGGTCCAACTTTTTCTGATTTTGGTATATGTGGAAGAAGCCTTTGGGGTGTATTTTTGCTTGCCCTGCTCTACGTACTTCATAATGTTTTTTGTTTTTGTTATCTATTTCTTAACCGTTCTTGATATTATAATAAAGTGTTGTTCAAGATATGTTTCCATTTGTAATACGCACATATAAACTTCCTTATTTCCAATAAGATTTTTAAATCCAATATTCATACATATTGGGCACGTAATTTGACCTAATCACTGTATACAGTATACTATATTCCTGGGCTTAAAACAGAAAACGGGGCAATACGTCACTTTCGTGAGCCGATTTCATTTTTAGTTACGTCCTTTTTTAGCCTGAGTGCGCATACGAGCGAAAAGTGACGTAATTTGTAAGAGTTTTTACGTAATTCGTAATTCTACCCAACCTACCCTTCCTAAACAGCTTCCCAATCCCGGAGGAAGAGAAGAAGGAAGACTACATCAAGGCACTAGTATCATCAACAATGACAACAAATGAAACTGTTAAAACAGGAACACGAACAAAAACATTAACAATGGCAAGACAAACCAACCAAACTGGTAAAGTTTGAGGGTGCTCACCCTGACGAGGCTCTCCAGATACTGGAGGACGTCCAGGCTCTCAGGGTACGCTAGGGAGCTCCCGTCGGCCATACAGTGCTTTAGAGCCTCGATGTGATCGCCTGTTCTGTTTATGTAGACACCCGTGTAGGTAGCAGTATCCAAAACATTGTAGCACAGCCCCTTGTATTGCGAATAGTTATTGGGGCAGAACGCTGTTTGGAATATCACAGAAGGAAGCTTCAAGTTATAAAAACACGAAATTTAAGATTAATATCAAATATATTCAAATGTCATGATGATCAAATACAACCCGTTCTCGCACTTTCTTACAGTCAATATTGACTTATTAATTTATTAAATACGTGCATATGTGGCATACTAATTTATTGTGAATATTTTAGTTTACCTTGAAAAGCTTCATAGAAAACACCGACCTTACCTAACCTTCTTAGTGTGTTAAGATAAGCATCTTATTGCTTCGTAATTACAATTATTACTTAACCTATACCTATAATATGTTAAGTAATAATTGTAATTACGAAGCAATAAGATGCTATACCTATAATAAGTTAAGTAATAATTGTAATTACGAAGCAATAAAATGCTTATCTTAACATACTAAGAAAGTTAGGTAAGGTCGGTGTTTTCTATGAAGCTTTTCAAGGTAAACTAAAATAGTCACAATAAATTAGTATGTCACATATGCACGTATTTAATAAGTCAATATTGACTATACGAAAGTGCGAGAACGGGTTGCCAAATAACATATGTTCTTGGGGTAAACATTTGGGCAGTGATCAGACACGAACGAAATACTTAGAGGTTAAGCAGACCTTAAGATACATATTTTATAAGGTAGAGTAGACCTCAAAGAAAGATTTGAGATTTATCGAGAAATACATTTGAAGACCTGACCTGGTCTCCTGCAGATGTAGCGAGTGGTGTTGAGGAAGCAGCTCTGAGCGCGCCCCTGGAGGGTGATGGGGGCGGCCTGGCCCACGGTATAACACTCGTTCCTACCCGATAGCTGTCAACAACAAATAATACATTACGATAAGACAATTATTATTAGTAGTAACATCTTTAATGACAAAAAATAATTACAATTTTTGCCTAATCTGAGGAATTCAATTATGTGTTGAAACTTGATTGTTTCAAGCGTGGGTTACACATATATATATGAATAAATTTGGGTGAATACAAATAGAAGCTGCCTCAAAAAGGGCCAATAGGTCTTGTACAGCTACATTAATTCTTAACTTTTTAATTAATGCAAGATGGCACCACGTGACACACCACACAACCACACTCACCTGGCAGGTCTCATTTGGGGCGCACGGAACATTCATACCGCTTGGGCTTGGCGGCTGGAAGGGCGTCAATGAGTCCCTGAAGAATAAATGAAGTAATAATTCTAATGATAATTAAAATAATTACTTTAATAATAATAATAATGAAAGGTCAGACAATAGCTCTCGGTAGTTGGGAAGATCTTTGACCAAATGCTTGTTGATACACTAGGTAAGTATGTAAACAGAGGCATTAAGAACCTGGTTTCTTTGCAGTGCCAATTAAGGTGCTAGTTAAGAACCCAGGGTCGTAAGTGGCCAACCCTTGGCATGCGTGCCAAAATTGGCACTCAAATTACTTTTTTCTGGCACGCAAAACTCAGGGCTCAACTTATAAAATAATGAAATAAGTATCCAACTTTCTTTTTCTCATCATAATCTCATTTCTTTTGTGAGTTTTGCAATTTGTATATATCCTTCATAAGGGATGAAGATTTAATTAAAGAATGTCTTTCATTTTTATTTTATTTTATTGTGCTTTAGCAAAGTAAAACGATTATGAGATTGGGCACTGTAATGTATTATGGAAAACTTAAAAACTTATTGCTGATTAACTTCATATATAAAACAAAAAGAACAATTCTGAATTATTGTTGACTCTTTTCTTGGTGTTAAATTTTTTTATTTTTTTTATTTATTTATTTCTATACAAGAAGGTACATTGGGGTTAAGAGAGTACATAGTAATGATGTTGTTAATTTAAATTGTGTGGCTGTATATGGCAGCGAGAATTACACTTAAAGCCTAATAGAAATACCCACACTATCAACATAGTGCAACGACCTTTAAGTCAAAATTACGTCACAAAATTTTAAATTTTTTGTTAGTCTTACATGACTAACAATCATCACTCTCGGAATATTCTGTGACATTACCGCTCTAGTGTGATATTTGCTTATTTGAAAATTTCTCCCAATAACTAAAAGGCGCGATGTTTCCAAAAATTTCGATAGGCGCGCGAGAAAATGTTGCCTCCAAGAGTTGTCGATTTTGGCGCGCACACTTAGAAAGATTGCCCACCCCTGCCCTAGACGAACACCTCGATAACTACTTGCTATTGAACAAGCAACCCGATTTTAGAGATACAAGAAACACCAGATTTACCACTTCAGATGACCACAAGTAAGACAAGAACCCTGACCAAGACCTGTTAGCCATGTCGTCGAGGTTACTTAGTTAACTACTAAGTTAACTTGTGACAAATTTGGTATATAATTTTATATATAAGGTTGCCATAGCTGGTGGAGGGTGGTTTAGCAGCACAGGTGTGGGGCTATGTTCGTAGTTGCCATAGCTGACGGGGGTTTTATGATAATTGTAGAAGACAAAGCACATTTGGGTGCCATACCTGACGTGGGCGGTGTAGTAGTACTGGTTGTTGACTATGTTAGGGTGGTTGCCATACTCCGTTAGCAGCGCCAATGATGCCAGCTCGTCGCGGCACCTGTAACAATATGAACTAATATTGCAGGCGACGAGTCACAATAACGTGGCTAAATTATGTTGACCAGACCACACACTAGAAGGTGAAGGGACGACAACGTTTCGGTCCGTCCTGGACCATTCTTACAATCGACTTGAGAATGGTCCAGGACGGACCGAAACGTCGTCGTCCCTTCACCTTAAAATTTAAATTTTGCCCCGAGGGGCGAGTTTATTGGGCAGCGCCACTCATCTTGTGAGTGAACATACCGCCATAGCAGAATGTACAACACTCCCCAATAGGAAGAAAACCCGCTGGGTTGTTCATCCTGTCACTTCTTGTGTGTGGTTTGGTCAACATGAACAAATATTTATTTAATAAATAAATCATAAATTGACGTGAGAATGCTTGTAGACATATGAATAATCATTAGTTTATAACCTTATAATAATCATTGGCATGTGTGTGTGTGTGTGTGTGTGTGTTACCTGAGAGAAGCGGTGACGATGCCATAGGTAGCGTCATCGTCAGAGAAGCGAGCACAGGAGGTCCCGTCCACAGTCTTGACGTAGTTGTCTGGGCAGGTCACTGGCCAAAACATTACACATTACTCACACTCCTCCAAAACTAAGGCATTAGGATTAACATTTCCAAACATTACAATAAACAGGTCATAATACGCCTGAATGACTCTAAACCTCCAGTTTCCTACGATAAACAAAACAAAAGCATTACCCAATCCACGTATCAAACAATTAATATGTGATTACCATAAAGTGTAACTCCTGCTTTGTTGGGTGTTGGAGCGCTTATTATTTCATTATAAGACATGACTGACATATATAAGCCGAACATGCAAATATATATATATATATATATATATATATATATATATATATATATATATATATATATATATATATATATATATATATATATATATATATATATATATATATATATATATATATATACTCTGCTTGCCTGTCTCCCTAAATATCGAATTATAATAATTATTTTATCACAGTACAGATGAACAATCTGCATTTATAAGATAGAATATCAGTCTGTTCAAAGTTGGAGGCCTGAGGTTTGGGGCTAGTCTCACCCAACTTGGCAGTAGGAATGCTCTGGGGGTACAGAACGGCACATGTAAAATTAAACACACAGAAAACTGTATGTGCGATAATATCCAGAAGATGCCTCAGATTCCCGGGAGGCAGAGAGGGACTCACGCCGACACGGAGGGGAGATGATGCTGGTGTTCCAGACGAGGGTGCCGTTGGTGAGCGCGACACAGGTGGTGGAGTCCTCCGTCACCCTCTCAGCCATGGTGGTGCTGTTGCCGGCCATGATGAGCTCTCCCACGCACTGGTACGAGATAACAGTGCCGGCACTCCTCACAATGGGGAAGGTGATGTTGATGTTCCTCCACCACGGCGCCATGGCCACCTCCGGGGGGCAGGAGTGGTCTGGGAGGGGCAGGTAAAGATGTCAGTACTAAGGGAGTGCTGAGCGAGGAGGGGGCTGGTGATGAGGGTGAGTACAAATGATGGGAGGGTGAAGGGGGTCGTGGTGGGGATGATTGGAATGGTGAGAGAGACTAGTAACCACAGAAGAGGGGCTGGTGACGAAGTGGTGACTGTGATGGGAAGTATAAACCTAATAAGAGCACAATAATAAACACAACTGCAAGTCTATTACCCCTTAAGATCATAATAAAAGTAACTATAGAGGCCTTTTATTGCATGCGAGGCAGCTCCTTAGTTTGAAACAATCCAGTGATCCCACGTATATAATAATGCCCGGTAATTGGTCCCACAACTTAATAACACTGTGGTGTGTGTGTGTGTGTGTGTTTAAAACTCACATGGCTCAAACCTTGACTGCATCAAGTACTAGGTCCATTTAATTCAAAGTTAACCACTGCACTGCGCACCTGGTTTCGGCAAAAACTTTTTAGTGTAATTGTCAAGGACATATTTTTGTAGTTTTTATAAATATTCAAGTAAAGTTAATGTCAAAATGTTTCCAAACCAAATATTTCCATTTCGAAACATTAAAAAACCATGAAAATTTAGCCTAATTAAAAAAAATAGCACAACTCTCAGAGCGCCTAAAGGCACTTTGCGCAGTACAGTTAAATTTCGTGACTGTTGTGTACTGTGTGTGCCATACAGGCCGCAGATATTACTGCCCTATACTCCTCAATGTACAGTCTGTAGATAAAATGTCCATCAGTAAGAGTAGCCAACTTCAATCATGGCGTGTTTACTTAGCACCAAACACAACGCCTGCTACTTGATCAATATAGTCTCTCGCTCTCCTGGATGCCATTTTCTAAGATGTTTTCAATGGCCCCCACCCTAGATTTTTTAGCCACAATATTCATATATGATCTCAATATACTAAAGTATCTTGTAGCCAGATTTGATACGTATATATTAAATACATAGTAGCTTTGTTAAGACGTGCAACAAACCAACATGCAAGGAAATGACAATACTTGTCTGCAAACAGCAAAACAGTTGCTACAGTATAATCAGTTAGAAATCAGTCCGGAATCCGACGGTCTCACCGGCGTCATAATCCTGAGGTCGGACAAAAAGGGCGACACTCCTTATAGTCTGGGAGGTGTCCTTGGTGAGCGAGTCCCAGGTCATGGGTGAAGGGATCAGTTGACTCTGTGGGCGGCCCAGACACATCACTAATATACTATCAACCACTCAAACATATTTACTTATTGATTCCAACTTGTTCATTTATATTAACAATAATATCATTAATTTCTTATATTTGTCATTAACTTTATTTCATTTCACTGCTACTAAAATGACTTACAGAATTAACTCCCGAACGTTCTTGCCACCAAAGATCTTGAAATTTTTGATTCAAGTTCCCAGAAAATGAATCTCCTAAAAATACAATGATTAACGCCAATTAGCAACAGAGAAAATTACTTTATATTGTTTAAATTTTCCCGTGAAGCATAAATATAAGCCAATATCCCTGAAAAAAAAACCAGCACCAGGCCGCCCACGCCCACACCCGCGGGCCGGCGGGAGGGGGCGGGGAGCATCAGCCCAGGGCAAACATGAATAGAGTACAACAATGCTACTCATAATAAATAATTAAACATTAAAAATATATTGGTCAAGTGGGTTAAGGCCGGGTAGAATAATTGGTTGGAAGTAACCAGGTAGCACGGTCGAATCACCGAATTGCTCTGACCTATTCAAAACAAACATTTTAAAATATATCTTGATAACTGAAGTTAGCTTGAACACAAATGCTGAAGAAAGAATTATACTTCACTCTTCAATAGCAAAGAATATCATGTAAATGTAAGATAAAAAAAGATCTATTTTTTCTATTAAAGAGTACCATGTATTGAAGATTCCGAGGATCAACGACCCAGTGGCCCAGTCTCCGACCAGGATAATAACTACCATTACAACTTAACCACTGCTGTAATGTCGTCACTATAATTACTTACCAGCAGTTCCATGGTAGTCTCCCACTGCTGTTAGAGTCCATGGGTTATTTTGTGCCATTTGGACCCCACTGTAGATGGCGAAGTAACTCTTATCGTTAGTAAGTGTGATGTTGAACTAATAAAGAAGAAACAAAGAATGTAAGATAAAGGCGTCAACAATGAATGTGAACAAAGAACCTGATGGTAGAGAAAACGGAATAAACTACAGTATATAATTAAGGGCACTTTTAACAATATAGAAAACTTGGGACACTGTATACAAAATTATACCATAGCTGTGATAATCTTAAACTGTATTACATAGATAACATATACTGTATATTGTATACTGTTCAATAATGATTTTGACGTGAACGTGAAAGAAGGAGCGGTGTCACCGTGGTTTTAGTGTGGATGTTGTTGGTGTACATGATGGTGTACATGTTGGAGTACATGTGTATAAGTCACGCTGCCTGGTAAGGTGTTGTATTGTGTGTCAATTGGTGAGGATCCGTACATGAGAGAGATACACTTACCCAGAACACCAGCGGCCGCGGTGTTGTACCGTTCCAGTTCAGTGCTGACAGCTTCTCTATCCCTGAAATATATTAACAACTACTGTTACTCAAATTATATTAAAAACACCATCATAAGTCAGGGACAAGGGAAAGGTATTTGTAGTCGAAAGTTTGAGTTATCGCTCTTAAATTAAGTAATGAACTGGATAAATCAACATATTACAAGGATTAACTCAACACAATAAAGGGGTCAATTCATTATTTTCTAGAAATATAATATACATCAGAGTTTATCACAGCAATTGAGGTTAAATTGTTACACTGAAGAAGGACATTCATGTTATTCTGATTATTTTGTTACTCTCAGGATTTAAAAACCACTGGTTAAATTCAATACGTGGAAATGAAAAGAAATGTAGCTAACTACACTTTCAACTTGATATATATTAAAGGGTATTTGAACGTAAAGAAAGAACGAGGGTGGGGAATAACTACGTCTGGGGATCATGTGTGATTAATAAGCCAGGAGGCACCACAACCTTCAGGCTATATACAGAGTGAAGCAGTCGCCACAGTTACAGATGGGAGTCTTGAAGGCACGTATATAGCTGTCACCTGGCAACAAGCAAAGGGGGTAGACATTTCTCATCCCCCCTCCCCTTGCCGCATGAACCTACTTAAGCAAGCGCAGGTGCCTGGCGCCTTCAAACATATCTGAATAGCAATCATGTAAAAACAATCAAGAATGTCGTGACCATTATATGAATGATCTTAGCAGCGGTGGCGGGAACGTCTTAACAATCACGCCACAAACAGCAAAATGAATTACAATTTTGCCTAATCTGAGTAAGTCAAAACTATGAGAACTAGACGTGTGTGCCGTTGCGATTTTGAACTGGTTCTGTTATTAATGTTAGACCAGATCTGTGGCTAATGTAGTTACCGTAATCTATTATCCCAAGATACAAAGAAAATAAAACAATTTTTAAACCTTTGTAAAGGTGAAGTGCTGAGACTTACTCAGGAAGTAAGGCTGGGTCATCGAGGATATGTCACTTGGTTCTGATACATAAGTGTTGGTAAAACCATTACTGTTGTACAACACCTGTGTCCACCCAGTGTCACTTGTGTCACTTGAGAGACTGCAGTAAACCTGTAAAGTGTCAATTAAATTATAAGACTTGCACCCGTCCCACGTTCTAACAGTCAACTCTTAACTATTTAATGGTATATCAAATAATACAAGTCGCAGCCACCAACCTTCCAACCACACACTTGCTTTGTAAGTTTGTGGGAATTATACCATTTATGCAGCTCGTCCTCATTAACAAAGACCAATGTTCATTCCATGCAGCCACCAAACCTATGTTCATAAATGAAAAACTATTTGCACACGACTCACAACTGATGACGTTCAAACGTTTCTCCAAAAGTGCTTCGCTGTCGAACTGTTCAAACCACAACGCTGTAAATCCTTTACTCACGTACTTCAAGTACAAATAATCGCCAACAGAACCTAAACACCTAACCTACCTTAAC
>NC_091183.1:36257765-36322765 GCF_040958095.1 Procambarus clarkii | reverse complement strand
AAGGCGTGATTCACCACATGTGTGTAACATACAGTACTGGGAGTGATTGTCTTCTTTCTCCAGCCCTCAACAAACTTGATAGTTCAAAATGTGAACTTTTGGGGGGTACTGGTCGGGGGTACAGTACTTTTGGGGGTTCTGGTCAGGGGGACAGTACTTTTGGGGGTTCTGGTCAGGGGTACAGTACTTTTGGGGGTTCTGGTCAGGGGGACAGTACTTTTGGGGGTTCTGGTCAGGGGGACAGTACTTTTGGGGGTTCTGGTCAGGGGGACAGTACTTTTGGGGGTTCTGGTCAGGGGGACAGTACTTTTGGGGGTTCTGGTCAGGGGGACAGTACTTTTGGGGGTTCTGGTCAGGGGGACAGTACTTTTGGGGGTTCTGGTCAGGGGGACAGTACTTTTGGGGGTTCTGGTCAGGGGGACAGTACTTTTGGGGGTTCTGGTCAGGGGTACAGTACTTTTGGGGGTTCTGGTCAGGGGGACAGTACTTTTGGGGGTTCTGGTCAGGGGTACAGTACTTTCGGGGGTACTGGTAGGCCTGGTCAAGGACCGGGCCACGGGGACACTAAGCCCCGAAATCATCTCAAAAGATAACCTACTGTGGGAACCGACCTGTGAGATTTATATTTATTTAATTTATATGAATTTATATAAAATTTATATTTACGTTAATTTATATATTTAGATAGCAATTCGTATGATGTTTAACGGACTGTTTTTCTGCAATATTCTCACAACTCAATTCCTTGCACATTAGGAGGGTTATATTAAATTTATATATTTGCAGCCAATCAAATTACAGTATTAAACTACATATATTAATAAATAAATTGAGGTGCCTTATCTTATTGTATAGTAGGCCTAGTCCACCGGGTATAACTAGGATGTAGACACCAAATAATCCTCGTGTGAGGCTAGCTTCCAACACCCGAGTAACTGATGTACCAAGATTAATTCTTGCTTCCTCTTCTATAATTCCTGTCAAAGGGCACTAGCTGTAAAGCCGGAATCCTAATATATGACAGCTATATCAGATGAAACATTTGTTACATTATTAGATAAGGACCAAGGATTAATTACCTAGGTTGAGTCGTTGCCTCGTGTTCTAACAGGAATTAATCATATTTACCTAACATTACTGGCCAATAATGACTAAATAGGAATTCGGAAAGACACTTCCCTTGTTTAGACGGTGACTGCGTGTTAATGATGGTAGAAGCACTAATTTAATCTCCATAACACTGCGTCCAAGGGAACTTACAGAAGCTGAACTCTCTCCCCAGCGACTCTGTTCTTAACCATGGTTGACCTCCCTCACCACTGACGCCTGGCTCTCCTTGTCCAGATGTCAATAAGTGATAGAAGGGTCACATTTACTCTAATTTGATACTGATAATTATGTTAATTCAAATGAGATGTTTTTATGATGTTATAAGTCCAAAGATTACTGTGTTAATAATAATTCCCAACAGAATAGCTGGTGAATTTATAGTGCCATTTGGCAATAATATCTGATTTTCTATTGACGGAAAACTCCACTGCGCCACGTCTTCTATGGGAGAATTTATATATATATATATATATATATATATATATATATATATATATATCTATATATATATATATATATATATATATATATATATATATATATATATATATATATATATATATATATATATATATATATATATATATATATATACAACACAGCAGCAATATTATCTGCCTCTTGTATTGAATATTAGTAAATGGTGTCGGGTTTTCCGACAGGTACAATAATCAATGTTTTGCACACTACATTCACTGTCGCTTCATTATTATCATTCTTCTTTGTATGAATAGAGAAATCATAAAAAATATTGTGAGAATGTTGTGTATTTAAGACATTCTCGAGGACTACCGTAAGAATGTTGTGTATTTGAAGACATTTTCGAGGAATACCGTAAGATATTCACGAGGGCTATCGTATGAATGTTGTGCATTTTGAGACATACTCTAACATACTCTTGTTTTTATCACAATTATTATCTAGCAACATTAGTATTAGTTTTGTCGTGCTATCAAACATGTATCAATAATTTCCAATTGAAAACGTATACTGCACATACATTCGCAGGTGTTGTGACTAAGGAACTCACTATCAATGAACATATGATCAGTGAGATCTCATGATAGCATGTCTGGATAGCATGTCTGGGTGTTGATATATGGTCCTGGCTCTATCTTCAATAATTCCTCAGAGGAAGCGTCCTTTGTCAGCGCTTGAATACCATACAAAGGCGTCGCTTTGGTCATAAGTACAGGGACGGTATAATAACGGTGCCGCATCTGGGCAACTGAGTCCAGGCATGAAGACTTTACCTTCAGAAGGACATAACTGCTTTGGAGAGAATTCAACACCGGGCGATAAACATTCTCCCAGAAATAAGTTAACTCTCACACCAAGAATTGTTGACCGAGTTAACAACATTGCAAACCAGACATGATAAGACTATCTCATCGAAACCTTAAAATACCGAACAGAAATATCCAGACAACTTCTTTAAAAGGTCAAGTTCAACACAAACAATAGGCTTCAAGCTCAACAAGCCACATTATTGGTCAGAAAATAGGATATGCTTTTTCCACACACAGGGTTATAAACCCATGGAACTGCCTACCCGTCGAACCGTAACTGCCAAAGTATTACTACAGTTTAAAATTCCCATGGAATTTTTTTTTAGCAGTAATGGGGAGGACCTCTGACAAGCCGCCGGTTTCCTGTCCCCCATCGTGACCACTAAGGGTGGTGGCCCTCAGGTAAATTCATGTATCTGAATATAAGGAAGCCTAGTCATCGCTCATGTCCTCTGTTTGAATTCCACATAAGTAAATGCTTCACCCAAATAGGACAAAAAAATTATTGCCAGCTAAACATAAATACCTAGCTAAACCTAATGTAAGCCTAACTATACAACAAATTTCAATATATAATAACTTATACTTGATAAAATACTGATTTTAAATACAGAACATGTTTGAAAATTTACGACTGAGGCTTTGGGGTGAGCCATAACCTGAGCGTTGTAGATGTAAAACATATAAGTTGTTTACAAAGTTTGGTACTTTGTAAACCTTTCCTTGTTGTGACCATTCTTGACCAGGTTGGTGGAATAACTCTATTGGTCTCATACTTTTGAGGAACGAGCATAAATCTCCGATGATTCGGGCGAATGAAATAGGTTAATGCTCGGTAATCCAGCTCCCAAACCAAGTGTTTATGAGTAAAGAAGATTTTACACACAAGAGATTACGTGAGAGATGTTGTTAGTTTCTCTTGCGGAGCTCAAGGCCTCTCAATACTCCACGCTAGTGCTGCAAACACAAATAATTGCCCACAGAAACAAAACAACTACCTCTCCTAAGACTAACTACACAAAGCTGTAATAAAAATGTATTAATATATATTGGAGACTTATCGGTTTTGGTTGCACAGAACGTTAAATGTGACGAATGCGTCTTTGGTGGCGGCTGGAGGAAACCTAAACACATAATCTATCTTAGTCTTTCCTTGTAGCCTAACGCATTCTGATCAGCGGCGTGAGGATGGCATCATCATCGCTTCACACACACTGCCTTTATTTACGTGAACACACATACCTGTGTGTGATTGATCAAAATTCCTGTCTATCTCTGCTTACGTCCACGTCATAAACATGCTATATTTCCTTTTCCTTTTACATTGAGATGTGTACGTAATCCACAGAGCCGGACTGGAGTGTCCGGACACCATGGCGACGGGTCAATACAAACACAACTCTTTCATCACTTTCCGCTTTACACTATTTACGGCTCCAACTATGTAGTTTGCTTAATAAATCTTTCCTAACAAAAAAAATTGAAAATGTTCGACGATCGTAAACGCGACTGATGCAATAAAAATCCATGTATCGACCAGTTGTATCTAGTGAAGAGGTTCCGAGTTGCTCATCTTGTCTTAAATATTCAAAACGGTCCGGACCAAGGGGTACTTACCGTGGTTAGTGAGAATTATTAATGCCTGCCGAATAGTGGACACAACCTCACGTAGAGCAATTTTACCGTGTTGCAAAATAACCACAGCGTTAATTGAACATGTGTGTGTGGGAACTACCTTTACCTAAATGTGCTCACCTAGATGGGCTTACAGGTAAGGGGCGCCTGACAGCTGGGTGGACAGCGCTTCGGATTCGTAAGAAAGAAAGAAGTTAGAAATGTTCGGAAGACAGAAAGTTAGGGAGACATGATCACGACCTATACAATACTCGGAAGATTTGGCAGTGTAGATAAATTGTTTAACACTGGTGGTATGCGAACAAGGGAACACAGGTGGAGACTGAGTCCCAAGTGAACCACAGGGACGTTAGAAAGAACTTTTTCGGTGTCAGAGTAGTTAACGGATGGAATGCATTAGGCAGTGATGTGGTGGAGACTGACTCCATACATAGTTTCAAATGTAGATATGATAGAGCCCAGTAGGCTCAGGAATCTGTACACCAGTTGATCGACAGTTGAGAGGAGGGGACCAAAGAGCCGAAACTCAACCCCCCGCAAGCACAACTATGCAAGTAGAACTAGGTGAGTACACTGGCTGGTGGGAAGAGGACGAGAGATGCTAAAGTTCAATGATCAAGTTAACACCTTGGGGGTGAAGGTTGGCCCCACAGTGTGGTGGAACAGCCTCCTGCTCTACAACACGGGGGACCAAGGCGGCAACAGCGGTGCTTCGCAGCCCTGCCCGGCCGTCACAGGTGCAAAACTTAACATACATATAAGTAAAGGCAAGGACCGAGGCCTGGGTGAAGGGGTCATGAGGGTGAAGGCTGGGACCGAGGCCTGGGGCCATGTTTGGCTGTTGTCAGGCCAGCAGGTGCTTCATACATCACTAATGAGGACGTCACTCACCTCGGGTGCTTGACTGACCACATACCATCACTCAGGCCAACCTTTCATCAAAAATGATAGTATCTATAGTTACTGTGGATAGAAGTACAAAATATGGACTGTTGTACCCAAAGTACGTTTTGTACTGATGACTTTGTAAAGAGCGCGATAAAATAATGAAAACTATCATTTTCTAGATCTAGTACAGTCCATATATCTACTAAATTAGGCCTAATACTTTATATGTTATGCCTAGGATGGCTTATTTAGACCTAGGAGAGGTTAGGTTAGCTTTATGGTTACTGTGTTCCGCTTTTGTTGTGCCTATTAATGCCGCAACACGTGAACTTTGTAGAGTAGAACACGCCATAGTGTGCACAGTCCAGCCACAGTAAATATTGGTGCTTTCATTTCGCAAGTGTGTAGTCATTTATTATGCACCTCATACCCATGTCGAAGGCGGTGGTGGAAACCGTTAGAGGCACACAATGGATCCAAGAACTGAACCCCGACAGTTCATTTAGCTAAGCAAGTAACAATCTTGTGACGCTAGTTACACAATTTTTTTTTTAATATTTACATATTTCTTGAACACCACTGATGGAGTTATCTCTGAATTCCGTGATTTGTCTCGCATTCAATTATATAATGACAAGTATGTGAATAGTTCTGCAGACAGTTTACATTTAGTCAAGTCTACATCAGCAGGTGGTGCAAACTGCCAGAGGTAATTGTAGCCGAACCTAACCCTAGCAGTGGTAACATCTCAAGATCTGCTAACCTTATTGGATGACCCATAGACGTGCGGTTCTTCCTGCATAATTGAATGAATGATACATGTAGGAATTGTGAATTGCCCCAACATTCGGAGACCAATATGGGAAGGAATCCATAGGAGACTGAACTCTTAGTCCATCTTAGGAAAAACTCCACTTATGCTAAGTTAGAATATACTATATATTAGCTAGTTATGGCCTATAGGGGTATCATTGAACACTGGAGCATATGGTCCATTGGTGGCACACTGTAGAAGGAGGATGGCAGCTCTGATAGAGGGCGGCCCCTGAGAGCACCTCCTGTACCATAACCAACTCTCCCTCCCACCCTATGGTACCCCCAACCCCACACACCATGCTGGGGTACTCACCCGCGCCACGGGCCCACGGGGGAGGCCGGAGGGAACGATGTTGTACACATCGGAGGTGTTGAAGCCCATGTCTGCCACGGTGGAACAGTCCCTCGGCATGGGGCAGTCTGCACCGAGCAAAATTCATATGAAATCATGTACTGGGGAAGGCTCTTAATCAAATTTTACAAAATTTCTGACGAGTGAAAGAATATTTATATTAAAATAAATTGTCAGAAATTCAATGCAGTTTCGATTACAAGTAACATTTTAATACAACATGAAAGTAATTTATTTGACTATAATTATGTTTCAAAGATATCATCCCAGACCAGACCTCACTCCTAGCCTGTCCACACTGACCTGAACAGCTGTGCCTCACCTTCATCACAGACGTCGTAAACATTACTCCACTGCCTCAGAAGGCACTGAGAGAGCCTGTCTGGCTCTCCTGAGAGCCACACCAAGGGCGCCACACACTGGTAGTAGTAGGCAGCGTTGTCGACTATGGTGGTGGTGGTGGTGTTTGGTGGTGGTGTTGACGGTGACGAGCACACACCTACACTTACAGAACCTGTCCATACAAAGATGTCTGAGTTATTACTGAGGCGGTACTTGTATCACTGCAACTTTACCCATCTAAATGTGCTTGCAAGCTCGACTGTCAGTAGGTGGTGGGAACAAACACAAGGGAAGGGAAATAAACACAAGGTGGGGGACCTCACCACAGCTGACGTTATCCTCCAGCTGGCCTGGGCCACACTGCGTCTGATAGACGACGTCTCCCGTGCTCCACAGTCTGCCGGAACACAACCACAAGGTCTTGTCCATCTGTGTTTGTGTCATCCCGGAAGATTGAAGTGGGGTTATGCAGCTCAGGCCCCTGACGCCTCTAGGTCCTACCTCCCCTCCTGTTGCCGGAGAGAGAAAAAGGAAGCGGCGGTTAGTGTGTGGGATATACTATGCAGCAGCGGGGGCACACAATATATTATAATGCGGTATTAAGGCAGTGTATGTTGCATACACACAGGTGTATTATGACTGTCAGCTTCTGAAGCCCGTCTCTCAGCCTCCACCACTGGGTTCTATCGTCTTTAGTTTCCTAGCGAGTGTGTAGAGTCTTCCTCTGCTGGTTCACTCTTCACTTCCCTGACACTGAATAACAAGTTATGTATCTCACTTGGGTGTTAAGTCTTAATTAGCGCCCCATTTTTCGTCCCCCTTACAAGTCAAGCAATCTGTCCGTCTTTGTCGATTCCACTGAGTATTATATATATCATGATCATGTCTCATTTGTTTCTTCTCCTCTCCAGTGATGGGATTTTCATTTTTTTTAGTTAATTCCCATAATTCATGACACACACCATTTTGGCTGTGGATCAGGTTGGGTTACAGCAGACTTGAATCTCAAGTCAAAGATATGTCTCAAAGATATAATCTCAAGTCAAGGGGGCGTCTGGTTCCAAAAATGCAAAAATGAAAACTCGTTCGATTTCAATCAAACTTTTTTCACATGCTCTATATGAAAAGTGTTTCATCTGGTCCAAGTTTCAGCATCGTAGCATAAATAGGAAGGGAGAAAAAAAATATTGAAGTAGTTGTGAAAATTATGCAAAAATGGTCAAAATCGATTATCAAACAAAAGTGTCAACTGAAATCATAGCTATGACTCTTTGCTATCACAATAGCATATATTAAACAAATATTATAATTAGTTTAATTGGAAAAAAAATTAATAAATAATACTTTTTTTTCTTAATTTTTTTTCCAATTAAACTAATTATAATATTTGTTTAATATATGCTATTGTGATAGCAAAGAGTCATAGCTATGATTTCAGTTGACACTTTTGTTTGATAATCGATTTTGACCATTTTGGCATAATTTTCACAACTACTTCAATATTTTTTTTCTCCCTTCCTATTTATGCTACGATGCTGAAACTTGGACCAGATGAAACACTTATAGACACACATTTCAATTTTTTTTTTCGGGCGATTTGCATCAAACTTACACACCTGACTGCACGTAAGCCTATCTGTAAGGATGCCAATTTTGGAGAAAATTGGTTGATGTCAACCTCAGCCACAGATTTTAGAACCTTTATTCATTTCTGTTTTTTTTTCAATTGACACAAACGTTTACAAAACTGTTTCATTTTTTATTCAATTTACATGAAACTTACACAGTATATGTGGAGGGCATGTCTCTACATTTACTAGATAGCATTTTTCTCTAAGTTCATTTATTGATTTTATAATAGCAATAAACATGCCATATTTGCATAATTTTTGGGGGAAACTTTGAAAATTTGTATTAGGAAAACTAAAGATGTTTTGGAAATTCTCACACTAGCAATCCTTTATTATATGCTAATGTGTCAGAAAAGTGTCACAGAATAATTATATCTGAAACGTGTGTTCTGAAGTGTAGACTTGAAAATGTGTAAAAAAACGTTGAAAAAAAAAAATCTCCCTTTCTATTTACGCTGCAGTACTGAAACTTGGGACAATTTCAGCACTTTTCATATACAACTAGTCAAAAAATATTGGTTGACACTGAACAACTTTTCCGAAACCCAACCAGACTCCTCCTTAAGTTTTGTCGGAGACAGGAAGCCTATCCCGAGGGTCGAGCCTGTGAACCTGTGCAGACGAGGAGTCACAATAACGTGGCTGAAAAATGTTGACCAAACCACACACTAGAAAGTGAAGAGACGACGACGTTTCGGTCCGTCCTGGACCATTATCAAGTCGACTTGATAATGGTCCAGGACGGACCGAAACGTCGTGTTTCTTCACTTTCTAGTGTGTGGTTTGGTCAACACCTGGGATCCTCAACTGTGAGTCCAAAACGTAGCCACTGTACTACCGAGACCCCAACGAGACATGACCACCCAGAAGCAGTTCTCATAACCTCTGACCACAACATGTTAGTACCTCTGACCACAACATGTTACTGGTGATTTTAACATTTGCCTGATGTTAGTGATGACTGTAACTAACAAGTCTTACTGACAACCCAGTATTGCTTAATCTGCTTACCATACACAGCCTATTCATACACGCTCACACAAATGCTTCCACCGGCCTCATACTTTGAGAGCCTACCTAAACTATTCATATGTATTTGGATCACAACACTTGACTGATATTACTGATGACTAACACTGACTCATGAAAATAGAGTAATTAACCTGGCACTTGACTGTGTCGTAAGAGGTGAGTGTAGGACCAATGTGTAACAGGATGAAAGTGGTTGGAGTAGCTACTACCACAACATAACCCAATGTTAACTGGTGAGTGTATGGTAACTTCTCACCTGAGAGTAGGAGAGGTAGGAGAGGAAGGAGGCGCCGCCAATCCATGCCCTCCTCGAGGGCCACCTCTGAGGGCTAGCCGTAGCAGCTCTTCTTGAGTGGGAGCGTTGAAGGCGAGCTTCAAGAATGCTATGCTAGGTTGGAGGAGGTTAGAGGTGTAGCGAGACTGAGGAGAGGTGTGCAGGGTGTGGTGGCTGGCCCCGTAGTGAACCCAGCGCTGCCTGTGGGGGGCAACTTCACCTGTCTTCAAACCCCTCCCTTTCAGTCCCCACCCCGCTTAACTCCCCCTTTTTCTCTCTTCCTTTCCACCCTTTTCCCCTCTCCCAATCCGCAGCTTTTCGCACTATAACCTGGAATTATAAAACAATATTAGTAATAGTGTTTTGTGCAGCTGTCCCAGCCTTCCCTGTACACGCGGCCCAGCTGAGAGCTGCTAGCATCGTTCAACCTGAGTAAGAATAACTGATATTATGTGACAATATTACTATGAATGTTTACTCTTGTTTAACAATATGGGTATTAACACAATATGAGCGACTACCAACATTACCCTGCTAACACTGTTGCTTGTGTTGGTTGATGTGTGCTAGCCGCCTCACGCCCCCGCCCTCCGCCAGTGCTCGCCAGAGCTGCCCGCTGCCTCATGCCTATTTTCATTATTTATACCAAAATTATGGTGTCAGATACAAATTTACGTTATAGTTTTGTGTATAATTAGGTGCTAACGTACTAGGCCTAATGTAGTCCGTGTATGTTGGGCCTATGATGCTTGGTTAAGCTTAGATGTATTAAGGTGTTGTATTAATATTTTATTAATACAACACCTTAATTTTTTTCTATATAACATATTTTTCTATATGTTATGTCAACATGTCGGACGAACAAATTTCAAAAGTACAAAATGAGAACCGTTATCCAAGTTGAACAGTCCGTTATGAACGAAGGTTTTGGGCGAGAGCGTTGCTAACACAAATAAACCACTGGATCACGTGACTAGGCCTAGCCTGGGACATTTCACAAAACATTACAAGTTCCACAGTTCCTCCTGACCTATATATATGACCTGTGTATATAACCACATGTATATATACATATACAAATCATTTTTTTCGTTAGACTAGATTATGAGTGAAGTCTAGTAAATGTGATTATACAGATAAGGTGGCCTGTGGAGGGCCGGCAAGAGCCCGTGACCAATGGTGGCTCCTGCAGAGGGTTGAGTGTGAGGTGTACAGAGGGCAGCTCACCACGTGGTTGTGGCAGCACTCGGGGTCAACCTGCAGGTGCTCCGTCAGTCCCCGGTTGGTGAGTTGTGAGGGCAGCGCCGTCTACAGTCACCTGCGGCCTCTGTCATGGCCTGGTCCTGCACACATGTCCCCTGGGGTAGCTGCTCATCCCCTGGTGGTGTGCTGGGGTGCAGGAGCACGCGGGTCCGGGCCCTGGCCTGTGGTACAGTAGGTGTAACACTGCTGGGGGACCCCGTCGCCCGGAGCTCTGTCGGGCGCCCGGCGGGCACCGAGAAATGAGGTACCTCTTGTTGTATATATTTTGATTCCTAACAGTACATGCATTACGGGCTCACTATATCCCGTGCTACATAGACATAGCTAAATCTAAAACAACAACAAATATACATGCAGTTCATTCTATGGAAATTTCCTGCTGAACTAATGAACCTAAAGCCTCCAGATCGTCACTACACACTCTCTTTGTCACTGTAACCATCTGCCCTACCCTTCACCACCTTCCCTACCCTTTACCACCTTCCCTACCCTTTGCTACCTTCCCTACCCTTTGCTACCTCTTTTCTTCACCACCTTCCCTTTAACCATCTTCCCCAAACAATGTCTTCGTCAAACTACATAAGAATAACAAATATTTAATCATCAGGTATGAAATAATATGCTTAATGAATCCTAGTGAGGATGTAGACTTTTATTTAGAGAATGGAAATTAGTGTAATTATTTTCTTTATTTAATAAAATACAATATAAATCATATATACATAAATTTTACAAGGCAATACTACATTACATAAACAGTAGTATAATTCTCAGTAAACCAGTGTTTCATATTATCACAGAGCATGAACTTTAAACCCCTAAATGTTATACTTATTACCATTTCATGCATGGGAGTAGGAGGGTAGGCTCCTCCAGCTCTGGTAGGCTACCCTAATCATTATAGACTTTTCCAGCCCTCGTAGGCTACCTCAGTCCGTGTAAGCCTTCCCCCAACACATGTAGTGTTGGGGGAAGGCTGGGTACACCAGCCCTTGTACTGCTCCTAACAAGCTTTTAAATGATGCATATTTCTTCATCAAATTTAATGTGTCGTTAGCTGCATATTTCATAGGTCCATAAACTTGATATATCTAGTTGTCAATAACTTTTATGTTCATCAATTATGTTGTTTATCTGAATATATATCTGCAACATTGCGGATCTTAGTTGAATTATGTATTTTAGAAGATGAGGCTATATTTTTTTTAATGAGCACTGAAGGGATCATATAATACACTTGTTATTACATAATTTCTTTCACAATGTAATGCCTTATTGGCGAGCAATCTTAATTCTATCAAAGTCAAAGTCCCTTTTGCATGATCCATACAAATCCCTGTTAGGCCCCATCTGGATTAATGTATCCAAGAATGGAGACTTCACCGGCATAAATGATTAGGAAAATGTTCAGAGCCGAGCGACAAAATTAATTTAGAACAACTATCATATCAAGGAAGTTTGAGGTCCTTAACAGCACCACGAACCAGGTCGTAGAGACATTAACAATGCTGAACGATTAAGATGTTCTTTAAACAATCCAATGTTACTTAAGAAGCAACAACTTCAAGCTCAACGAGCCACAATGTAGGACAGAGAACATGAGATGTTTCTCACCTCACAGTAGTATACTCACGAAGGCGCCTATCCTTCCAACCTGTAAATGTTATTGTAATGTTTCAGTTCAAAATATATCTGGATAATATCCTCACGAATAATGAGGTGAGCTTTACAAGCCACCGGTTAACTGTCACTGTCGAGACCACTAGAGCTTTTGGCCCCTCAGGTAAATTCAGCTAGATTCTGAGGTTAGGTGATGTTTAGGATATGTTAATTTATGTTAAGAACGAATTGAAAATGTGGCAACTTGTCACTATTAAAACTGACTGCAAGCCAATCAATTTTAATTGATTTCAGAGTAAACTCTGAATCTACTGTACGTACGCTCTCTGTAATTAGGTTGTGCTTATGTTCTTAAAAATATAAATTTCCTAAACTTACCTATATTCGAATTATTTTTGCGAAGGTGGCTCACACTATACTGGTATTGGGATACGGGCTCACCATAGCCCGTGCTACTTGGAACTTTGTTCCAGGTAGCGAATCTTTAACAACAACTGGTATTAGGTTCGATTGCCAAGCAGGATAATTGCCTAGGAACTAAGCAACAGTTCTCGGTTACAACCTAAGGAAGGCCTGGTTGGTTAGAGGACAACTCGATAAACCACAAATTTCCTTTGCCCGAAAATGAGAAATGGTCTCAAAAGTACATCTGGATTCATTTTCATCTCACACTCGGGAATCACAGGAAAGACATAAATGGTTTGGAAAGTTTCCTATCACCTCTGTTCACCTGGCAGTAAATAGGTACCTTCAAGTTAGTTAACTGGCGTGGGGTTGCATCTTCGATATAAACCTAACGTTTATATATACATACACAGGCTGCCTGCCCTCAACAAAATTAATTATTAAAGCGATTACGACATTTTTTTTTTAAGTTAACCATTGAAACAATTTTCTTTACTTCTCAATGAAATTGTTTTCTATTAAACTTTATGGGATACTTAGGTAAAATCTGACTATCATAATCATGAATCTTTCATCAAGGGGTTAAATCTATTCTGTTTACCTTGTGGTTCTGAGAGTAAATGTATCTAGATAGATGTACAGCATGCGATGTGAGTGATGAACTCTATAGGTGAAATTAATTAAATATCTGTACTTACTGCCAGCTGGAACTTGTGACACCCTTAGCTGTCCGGGTACTGGAAGCCTGTTAGGACTATGAGGGTCCCCCCAAGTCATCCTGGCCTTCCCCAGCATGTAATCAATCAACAAGTCAAAATGCTCGTTAATCCAGTCACCCAACAACCTGTTTATGAATTAAAAACAATTTACACACGACTGACAGCTGAGGACGGGGACCACAACAATCATGGCGCAGGGAGGAGTCACGCCTAGCGTAACTCTTCACCAAAATCACGCAGACTCCAAAACACCAGAAAAAAACCAACGACACACGACAGCCATATACTGACAATAGTATTTTGCTCTCCGAGGAGACTAACGAAGGCGCTTTCCTACCCAGGAACTACCACAGTAAGGCCAAGGGTGGAGACGGGAGTCAGGACAAGATGAACACAACCTCCCGGGCGAGGAACATTCGCCCAGACAAGGTATGGCTAATTCTGTTTGGGAAACTGTCATCATTTCTTCTGAATATAATTTGGATAGTGTTTTTGACAAAACCTCGTATACCTTGCAATTCCCAAGATAGTTAATATCAAAGCTCATGATATAAGATCAAATAAACAGGAATTTAATCGATGTGGATCACATCACAAACAAGCAACTAACACAGCTTACTGTCACTATTGTCCCTGGATACAGAGGTGCCGTGTACCACTAGGTGACACACTAATAACCCCGTATAGTCAAACACGTCCTACACATGTCTGGAGAAGACATAAACGCAACTTCAGGAATGTGATATTTCAATCTACAGAGACATTTACGCACAGTATATATGAAGAACTGAGCAATACATGCGCAGCCCTACTGACCTTCCTAGGTGATCCTCCACCTGCTCAAGTTTGGATTAATGGTCACTTCCATAAACTAATATCGTACATACCACGTCCAACTCAGTGCGTCAGATGCAAAGAATTTAACCACACCTCAATAGGCTGCACAAAAGACATCAAATGTGGCAATTGTTCGGTAGCCCATTACACACAAACATGCACTTCAGACTTTCTCAAATGTTCAAACTGGGCGGCCGACCATGACATAAAATCCAACAAACGTCCTTCCTACATAGCAGCCAACAGGAATTTCTTGTACCAACATGCAACACAGTAGTTCACTGAAACAAAAACCCGCAGTCCTTAACTAGCCACCGCCATTCACCCAACAACAAACTTGGCACTTGTCAAGTACCGCCTGTCACTAGCCATCCTACACCTCTGGCAATAATCCATTAGCTAAGGACTCAATTAAATGAAGGCTTCATCCCCAAACTAATAACTGGCATTGAAAATGCAATAGAAAAGACACTGGACCGACTCCTGAATAAATTCTTAATTCCAACGCACCCCAAAGGCTGACTCAACACACCTCCAGAAAGTGAAATCCAACCAAAGTTAACTTCCGATGGCATACACACGAGGATAAAATGTAAATTGTAAATAAAATAAAATTACTGGACCGAAATGTAGACAATTACCTAACGAAACAAGAGCAACCCACCGACCACGTTGACCTGCCACATAATACAGCCACAGACAATAAAAGCAAGAAGCTCCAAGAGGTCAAATTAAACAACCCACGACCCAACACTCATCATCTTGACAGAGCACATAAACTACACTGTCCCCCCTCCCCCACACACACACACTCCCAGATATCCGACACGCTGTGAAAGTGAACTTCAAGTAAACCAAACACAATCATCCACCAAACGTTATAAATGACTCCCTGGAGGTTTATCATCCGACAATCAACACAAGACAACCAAACCCAACTACCCCAGCCTAACTTAACCTAACCTACCTGAATTATGGCAACTCCTAAATATAATCCCATTTCCGAAATCAATGTCATCAAAAATGAATCAGACCGTTCCACAGAACAGCAACATCGGCTAACACCGTCAACGCAACACTCCGGCTTAGTCTTTCATGCCTCAAGTCTAAGGTTGAGCCCATCCGATCCCTCGATCGTCGTCGCCCCTCAAACAATAACAAACTCAAATGTTGATTTGCGTCGTCGTTTTTGCATAAACTGACGAACACAACTTTTAAGTCTTGACAAATTCTGAACATTGACGGTGTCGCGTCTCCCAACATTTGCCCTTGTGCAGCCATCAGGAGGAGAAACCCTTCCTGCAAACTGCAGTAACATCAACAAGACAACTGATGAAGTAAGAATATTCTCCAACAGTGTTTCATTGACGACTTCTGTTAAATTCGCAACTCTGTAAATTCATCACCCAAGTACTTTTGATGCAAATAACCGCCAGCAGAACCTAAACACCTAACCTAACCTAAGCCTAACTATACATAGAGCTTTAATATACAATAATATTAATATATATATAACAACTGTGATGGAAAAAAAGAAGTGTAGGTGTTCGGCAGTCCTCCTAATGGCTGGTGTCGATGTCAATCACATTTACAAAAAAAAGTTGACTGCTTGGCTGTTGTCTTCTGTGGTAAAGTAAGGGAAAACACGCAAAACAAATAGTATGAACAATGAAACTTTAATTAACTTGAAAATATGAACAAAGACAATCCCTTGGCTTTGTACAGTGCAAACAAACAAGATTATAAAGTCAAAAAATAACATAAAATAAAACAATGGTGACGTTACTCTAAAATGAATAAAGACAAAATATGAATTAACAGGTGCTGAGAATAAAGTGCTGGCTGAGAACATCCACTAATAAACAGAGCGTATATCAGATGGTTGTATCAGCTTTGAGAGCACAGGATATTCTAAATCCAATGGCTTGTGCAGGCTCAGTCATCGGCTACGTAGATGGCGCTGAAGTGCAGAGGTGCAGACGTTGATTCACCAATCAGAAGCGGGCTGGCTGGAAGTGGTGGTTTGGTGATCGAAGAAGGTGGAGAGCGAGTGTCTGATACGTATGCGCTTGGCAGAAACGTATTTTACTCAATACGTACTACACTTGCTTGTAGTATCTAGATGTTGTAGATGTACTGAAGTAACATGATGATAGGAAAGAGCAGGCCAAATCTCTCTTGAAGGAGATTATCGTAACACAACAAACTTATGTTATATTCACAATATGTTAAAATTGATGAGTTCATCTTGGGGATGGGATAGCCGCAGCTTTAACGAGCCTGGCCTGAGGACAGCCTGCGTGAAAAGGGTTTTTCACTCATAAACAGACAGTTTTGGGTCAGGATTAACTAGCATTTGGTCTTTGTTTATAACGACCGGCTGCTAGTCCAGTGTTTTGTAATGCTCTAGCTAAAACACGATTCCTATAAATCTTTGAACTTTAATGATACTTTATCAGATATTTTCATAAGAAAATGTTTATTTATTTCATTAATCACTGACGAAGGAGATAATCTGTGAATATTTGGCTGACAATATATGAAAAAGATTATCATCATTTAATTAATGCTGGGTGGTGTTGGTGTAGGTGTAGTGAGTGTACTGACTGGGTGGTGTGTGTGTGTGTGTGTGTGGGAACTTGAACGCTGCACCAAGTAGTGAGCCAGGCTTCCCTCCTCCCCCACTACAGTAATAGTCACCATTCATATTACCCCACAGCAGTGTGGGGCAAGTTCAGCCCCAGCACCATCCTAGCACACCCCCAGGACCATCCTAGCACGCCCCTAGGACCATCCTAGCACGCCCCCAGGACCATCCTAGCACGCCTCCAGCACCAACACAGCGGCCATAATACCCTGTATAATATTAGGGAATCAGAGTGGTGAAACAGGAAGTTGATGTTGCCCAAAGTGGGGGTGGTAAGAGGCCCACAACACCCCCCCCCACTCCCCCGTCGGGGGCGTCGAGGTGGTGCTGGTGTTGCTCCCATCAGCACCTCCCCCTCCTGCAAGTTGTGGTCCATTCACAGGTTCTGGCCCCCCACCACCACGCCCCCCACACCGCCCCCCACCTCCCCTGACGCAGGATGTCTTCCCTTATGGACATACTTCCGCCCCTGCGTCTCAGAGGCCCGCCGGCCGCTCGGGTACACCACCACCACCCCTCCTCTGTGTGTGTGTGTGTGTGTGTGTGCGTGTGTGTGTACACACCTAGTTGTACTCACCTAATTGTGCTTGCGGGGGTTGAGCTCTGGCTCTTTGGTCCCGCCTCTCAACCGTCAATCAACAGGTGTACAGATTCCTGAGCCTATTGGGCTCTATCATATCTACACTTGAAACTGTGTATGGAGTCAGCCTCCACCACATTACTTCCTAATGTATTCCATTTGTCAACCACTCTGACACTAAAAAAGTTCTTTCTAATATCTCTGTGGCTCATTTGGGCACTCAGTTTCCACCTGTGTCCCCTAGTGCGTGTGCCCCTTGTGTTAAATAAACTATCTTTATCTACCCTATCAATTCCCTTGAGTATCTTGAATGTGTGTGTGTGTGGGTGTGTGTATTTACCTTTTGTGATATGTTCCTGAAGGGTAGGGTGTAGTCTATAGGTAGCCTTGTGTAGTCATGTGATAGCTTGGATATAGTCTGTAGGTAACATGGATGAGGTGGATGGGTAGCCTACGTGTAGTTTATAGGTAGTTGTATATATAGGTAGCCCAGAGGTATTCTGGGGGTACTATGAGGTTACTTACACTGTGGGTAGTTACACTGAGGGTAGTTACACTGAAGGTAGTTACACTGAGGGGTAGTTACACTGAGGGTAGTTACACTGAAGGTAGTTACACTGAGGGGTAGTTACACTGAGGGTAGTTACACTGAGGGTAGTTACACTGAAGGTAGTTACACTGAGGGGTAGTTACACTGAGGGTAGTTACACTGAAGGTAGTTACACTGAGGGGTAGTTACACTGAGGGTAGTTACACTGAGGGGTAGTTACACTGAGGGGTAGTTACACTGAGGGTAGTTACACTGAGGGTAGTTACACTGAAGGTAGTTACACTGAGGGGTAGTTACACTGAGGGTAGTTACACTGAGGGGTAGTTACACTGAGGGTAGTTACACTGAGGGTAGTTACACTGAAGGTAGTTACACTGAGGGGTAGTTACACTGAGGGTAGTTACACTGAGGGGTAGTTACACTGAGGGTAGTTACACTGAAGGTAGTTACACTGAGGGGTAGTTACACTGAGGGTAGTTACACTGAGGGTAGTTACACTGAGGGTAGTTACACTGAAGGTAGTTACACTGAGGGGTAGTTACACTGAGGGTAGTTACACTGAGGGGTAGTTACACTGAGGGTAGTTACACTGAGGGGGGGCGTGACGGGGTAACGACCCTGGATGCCTTCATTCACAAGCTGGGGAGCCTCGGGGGACGTTGACCGGAAGTGTCCCCCCTATCTTCCCCCCCCCCCAGCCCTCTGTACCCCAGCTCTCTGTATCCCTCACTCTGTACCCCCTTCCTCTGTACCCCCTTCCTCTGTACCCCCTCTGTACCCCTCTGTACCCCAGACCTCTGTACCCCAGCCCTCTGTACCCCAGCCCTCTGTAGCATTCCCTCTGTACCTTAGCCCTCTGTACCCCAGCCCTCTGCACCCCAGCCCTTTGTACCACAGCCCTCTGTACCCCAGCCCTCTGTACCTCAGACCTCTGTACCCCAGCCCTTTGTACCCCAGCCCTCTGTACCCCAGCCCTCTGTACCCCAGCCTTCTGTACCCCAGCCCTCTGTACCCCAGCCCCTCTGTACCCCAGTCCTCTGTACCCCAGCCCTCTGTATCCCTCCCTCTGTACCCCAGCCATCTGTACCCCCTCCCTCTCTACCCCCTCCCTCTGTACCCCCTCCCTCTGTACCCCCTCCCTCTGTATCCCCGCCCTCTGTACCCCAGCCCTCTGTATCCCGCCCTCTGTACCCCAGCCCTCTGTACCCCAGCCCTCTGTACCCCCGCACCACCCATACACCTCCCTCACTGCTCACCGGTCTCCACTAACCAGTCTTCCTGCTTCCTGCGGTTGAGATTGTAGCGAAAGTTGTAATTGCCGGAAACAAGAAGTCCATATTGACCTCTCCTGCCTGCTTGTCTTGCTATGGTGGGGGGAGTGGTGTGGGGGTGGCGTGGGGGGTTGGTGTGGGGGTGGTGTGGGGGTGGTGTGGGTGTTGATGTTCTAGGAGAGTAGTGTTGTGGGGGTTGGTTTGGGTGACGTGGGGTGTGGTGAGTGATGGGTGGTGTGGTGAGGGGCAGTGTGGGGGTTATTGTGAGGGGCATGACGCCATGACGAGCGGATGTGCAGTGTTCCGGAGGTGGGCGGAGGGGTAGAGCAGCGCTGTCAGGGTGGCAGGGGGGCAGTGGGGCAGGGTGGGTGGCGTGGGCGGGCGGGCGGGTAGGCTGGCGTGGGGAGGATTGTGTGGGTGGGCTGGAGGGCGTCCCGCACGCTGGATGAGTCGGACAATTGGGCACAGATTGCCATAATAACATCGTATTACCCAGAATCCCCCCCTCTCCCTCTTGCCCCCTCCCAGGATCCTTCCACTCTAGCCCCATCCCTTCTCTTTTCCTCTTGTTCCCTTCCTCACGTCTCCTTCCAATGGTGTTATCTTTCCCGCCTGTTCCACACCCATCCTTCCAGAGCTCCTCTTCCGTTAGCTCGATTCTGCAGACTCAAATAGTAAATACATTTATACCTGCGCCTTGTCAGTTGAATAGTTCTCTTGAGCTACTTAAATCGTGTCTCTATACACTCCACCTCAGATATTTTCTATACCACACACAGCCATTGTATAGCATGTTGCAGTACACGTCTCCTCAACACAGCACACCATGAACACACGCTCCCCGCCCGCCACCCTCCCAAGGCGACACAACTCCACCCATGAAGTTGAATAGGCTTTCGTCTCAATCATAGGATAGTCAAACTATTTCGATTTCTTTGCCATCCTTTGTAACTGCAGGGAATTATATTTTCATACAGTTATTTGATTAGATTGTATCACTTCCAGTTATAAAATACATTCTTAGGTTCAGTAAGAAAGGTGATATCAGAGTGTGAGATCTGCTGCTATCCTAGCGTGAGTTGGTCAGCCTAGTGCTGACACTTCCTACTAGTGGCTTCATGTCTCGTGGGGGGATAACTACTCATTAAGGGCTATAAGTGCTGTTAGTCGTGTCGTCCAGTCCATCACAGTCTCAGAAGACCACTGGTAGGAATTATCTGTCGTAAGGGACACCGTCCGATAAATTTTCAATTATCGAACCCATCCACTCGGAATAATGACAGCGGCTCGCAGATTGTAACTTTCTCTGGTATAGTGGACTTTGATTCCACATGAGTAATCATCATTGATTCATGAAATGTAGCTTTTCAAATTATCCAGTCATGCATGTAATACGACCCATCGGGAGATTTTACAGTATTTGAGTACATAGTATGCAGTATAAATACAAAACAGGATGTTCTCGTACATATAAGTGTCTCGAACTACGTGATGCCAAAATCAACCAACAAAAATTAACACATCCTGACCACTGTCTTCTGAAGGTTAAACTGACTAATAGATAACAAAATTTGAAATTTTAGTAATGCTTGAGGAACAACATATATGGGACAGGAAGAGTGTCTGGGATGTAAGTTGTGCCTCAGGCTTGTCCCGAAACCTTGTTGTATACCATATATGTAAACCACTTAAACACAGGCTTGAATCACAACATTTAAGACTCAAAATGGCTATAGAAAGACTTTCATACACTTTTAAAATGAACTAAAGATTGGCAGATGCTGTATTTAATAACATATTATATGTAGGCTTCTAAGATCAGAAATTTATAATAGAGTTGCCAGATATCAGCTGAACAGCACTGAAATGTACAAATCTAAATGCGAGAAAGATCTAGCAATTACGATAACTAAAAATCTAAAGTAAAACAATAAATGTAATGTTGTTCAAAATATGGCAAGTAGAATACTAGAACAATTGTCATCGTGCCGGCGAGATTACACAATCACATTCCATCCAGAACATCAGTGAGACGTCCCCTGGTGCATGGTCCCAAGGAGACACTGCTACGTCGTCTTCCTTGGGTCTGGGGCCACGTATGGGGACACGTTAGGCTATTCCACTCCATGTGCTTGTCTATGTATTTTTATTTATTAATGTGTGTGAATTTACTTTTTACTATTTGTGTTTGCAGAATCAAGCTATTAGCTCTTGGACCCCGCCTTTCTAACCGATATATAAAACACTGATGGACAATGTGACTCTGAGGAAGTCGGTGTCACGCCCGAAAAAAGTTCTTGTCACTGTCGCTCCGGGAACCCAGAAGAAGAGACACTAGAGGGGGCTGCCTGCCTGCATCCTGAGGTTGTGGTCTCCTGTACGTGCATGCGTCTCATGCATGTAGGGGACGGGGGGTGGGAGAGAAGGAAGGGGCAAGGGCTGACTACATGTATATAAGGACTGGCGGAGGGGTGGCAGGAATGACAGGGGTAGTAGCCGAATGAGAACTATATACGTAAATAAATTGTGACACTAAGTGAGAGAGCAGAAAGCCTGTCGAGTAGTTCTATATTCTTGGAGACTATACTTTACATGGTACTTTAAAGCGTGTGTATTCGCCTAGTTACGTGTATGGGAGCGAGATCTAGTACAAAACAGGTCATATATGTGTTTGAAGCTAAGAATGTTGGTTGCTTCCGTTGTCTCTGATTCAAGTTCACTTCTCTTGTTTGCTACGCTCGCTGTATACGAGTATTTCCTTATATTTCTCTGGCCCATGTGTATCTAACTTACACTTACGTTGTTCCTCGCCTGGATACGACAATTAGTTTTAATTATTTTCCTCAGTATCTTGTACATTGTGATCATATCACCTCTGGTAATAACCCTAGATTTAGTTTCCTATGCCAGTTCAACTAGCACATCTCTTATCCCTGACACTAGCCTCATAGCATATATCCTGGGAACTTCCCAACTTCATGTTACTATGACCCAAAGTATGCGTGGTATGTGGATATGTGCAGCCGGCGTGGGTTACCAGTGCTCATACCCGCCTTGCATGGGAGGAGTATAGAGAGGTATAGAGCCACAGGTAAGAGTGAGGTGTGTGACGGGTGCACCTGTTCCGCTAGAGGGGCAGCAGGGAGGGAGGTGGAGGCGGGCAGGGAGCCCTGACGCCGGAAGAGCCCACATCCGGTCCCTGATGCCAGGCTGGAGTCAGCTGGCCGACCAGTGTTACCACCGCCGCCGCCGCCGCTACCCTCTACCTACCCGACACGCCTCGCTGCTACTGCTACCGCTGCTACTGCTATCGCGCCTCCTCCTCCTCCTCCTGCTTCCGCTACCTCTTACTCTGGCTCTCCTACTAGCTGTGCCTCGTCATTTTCTTCGTTTGCCATTCTCAGGTTTATCAGGGTTCCCCGCCGCCCTATCCTTATCCTCCAAGATTACTCAAAACCAAACATATACATACACGTCAATAAACACATACACACATTATATATATATATATATATATATATATATATATATATATATATATATATATATATATATATATATATATATATATATATATCGTACCTAGTAGCCAGAACTCACTTTTTGGCCAACAATTCAAGGCCCGATTTGCTTAATAAGCCAAGTTTTCCTGAATTAATATATTTTTTCTATTTTTTTTCTTATGAAATGATAAAGCTACCCATTTCATTATGTATGAGGTCAATTTTTTTTATTGGAGTTAAAATTAACGTAGATATATGACCGAACCTAACCAAGCCTACCTAACCTAACCTAACCTATCTTTATAGGTTAGGTTTGGTTAGGTAGCCGAAAAAGTTAGGTTAGGTTAGGTTAGGTAGGTTAGGTAGTCGAAAAACAATTAATTCATGAAAACTTGGCTTATTAGGCAAATCGGGCCTTGCATAGTAGGCTGAGAAGTGCGTTCTGGCTACTAGGTACGACATATATATATATATATATATATATATATATATATATATATATATATATATATATATATATATATATATATATATATATATATATATATATATATATATATATATATATGTCGTACCTAATAGCCAGAACGCACTTCTCAGCCTAATATGCAAGGCCCAATTTGCCTAATAAGCCAAGTTTTCATGAATTAATTATTTTTCGACAACCTAACCTACCTAACCTAACCTAACCTAACTTTTTCGGCTACCTAACCAAACCTAACCTATAAAGATAGGTTAGGTTAGGTTAGGTAGGGTTGGTTAGGTTTGGTCATATATCTACGTTAATTTTAACTCCAATAAAAAAAAATTGACCTCATACATAATGAAATGGGTAGCTTTATCATTTCATAAGAAAAAAATTAGAGAAAATATAATAATTCAGGAAAAATTGGCTTATTAGGCAAATCGGGCCTTGAATAGTAGGCCGAGAAGTGCATTCTGGCTACTAGGTACGACATATATATATATATATATATATATATATATATATATATATATATATATATATATATATATATATATACAGTATATATATATATATATATACATACATACATACATACCTGGGGGAGTCATACATAAGGGGGGGGTCTGGTAGCTGAGGAGACAGTGCGCAGGACTCATAATTCTGTGGCCCAGGTTCGATTCCCGGACCAGGCAGAAACAAATGGGCAAAGTTTCTTTTACCCTTAATGCCCTTGTTACCTAGCAGTAAATAGGTACCTGGGAGTTATACAGCTGTTACGGAGTTGCTTCCTGGGAGTGCGTGGAAAAAAATTAGTAGTTAGTTAAAGTTGATTGACAGTTGAGAGGCGGGCCGAAAGAGCAGAGCTCAACCCCCGTAAGAACAAATAGGTGAATACAAATAGGGGAATACATACATACATACATACATACATACATACATACATACATACATACATACATACATACATACATACATACATACATATACATACATACATACATACATACATACATACATACATACATACATACATACATACATACATACATACATACATACATACATACATACATGGAATCTAGAAACCCCAATGATATGACAGGAGCAGGGAGGGCAAAAATAACCTAAGCTACTCTATCCCTTTGAGATGTATTTTTTTCTTGTCTCAATAAACATACTTGAACTTGAATGGCAGAAACATGGAACACAAAATTACTGTAAGTTATGGATAGGAACTTCCTAACAAATACAAAATTACACAAGAGATAGTAGAGGAGACACAACTAGCCTATAGGTCTCCTCTTCACCTTGAATGAGACAAACATTCAGAACTTGGGGCATGAACTCCCACAAGGAGGTACCATTGTGTCCTGGTCTTTGACCGCAAGATTGAACTAAAAAGAAAAGTGACAGACGCAAGAATATGACAAAAAAAATAATATGAAAGTGCATAAAAGGAAGAGAGAAGCGGAGCAATTCCCGATAAGGAGAACGAAAGAAGAGCAAAATTAAAAAATAATTATGGAGCAAGTCAGAAGAGAAATCAGGGTGAGAAGAGATACATACCATTAGTATGGTATGATACATACCATACATACAGATACATACCATACCATCAGTTAGGGATGAAGGGGAGAGGGACTATAACAGCCCAAGGGTTAAAGTACAATATTTACTATGTTAAGATTATTAAAGAGATATTACCTGTATCTGATAGCCACTTAGGTCCTTAACTAAAGTAACCTAATGTAATATTAATTTAACAAGTTTACAGGTACTGTAAACTAAATAAAGTAAATCTTGTAAAGTATGATATGGTTCTTGTTATTATTTGACATTATTATTCATATGATGATATATGTATACCCCGCAATGGTATCCGTGTCCTGATTGGCTCACAGATCATTAGGAATCTCTTGCATTTAGACATTCTGATTGATCTATGATATAAAATGCTGTATATGTTTGAACAACGATAGTTAGGATGTTTGTCGACAGTTAAGAGGCACTTCCTGGCGTACATGACATGACTCCCAGAAATAGACCAACAGTTTTGACAATGGAAGAGACGAGTGTGTAAGACTCGAGTTTGTTTTTTCTCTTTATTAAATAATATATAATATAAAAGTCATAGGTTTAAACGTAGACAGGTGGCACTGAGCACCTGTAAATACCACCGGTGGCACTGGCATTAAGCAACTGTTAATAACACCTGTAGCTAGCTGTGTACTCCCCGTACATACAAGGGGTCTCAGCCTAGGCTATCCATTGGTGTCATAATCATATATAGTGAATATATCACCATTTACGGCATGTGTAACAGAGAGTTGTGCTCCTGGGTACACTCAGTACCAGACACCTGGCTCTCTCAGGCCGCCTGTGTGCTAGGGGTATTGAGGGAGGGCTAGAACAAGGCTCATCAACAGCTGTAGCTAAATAAGGAGGAAAGGGCATAGAGGATAACCATTATTAGTAGTGGGTATGATGGTGGGTTTGGGGCTGTGTACCCCTGGTGTGTTATACTCCTCCCAGGCTGATGGTGCGGGCGTTTACCTGTGTGTATGTGTGTATATGTGTGTGTATGTGTGTGTGAGTGTGTCCGCACCTGACCACACTGCTTCACCACTACACCTGCGCCACATCTGCCCACCTAACTCATCCTCCAGCCCTCAATAATCCGACTCTACCACAGTAGGGTGCCACATGTGAGTGACTGACAATGGAGACACGTGTGTGGGCGGCGGGCGGCGGCCGTAAGCCTCTGGGCGCCCACAGTTTTGAATGTGTTCGGACACTGTGTTAGCAGCTCGTGGCAGAACGCGCACGCGGGCCCGGGTGAGGGTGTGTGCGTGTTGCCCTCTCCCCCCCCCCTCCTCACGCACCTCACACGCACTCTACACCCTCCTGGGTGGTGTGGTTGCCTCGCAATGGACCCGCTGGAGAGGCATGCAGAGTGTGGAGTACGTGTAGAGAGTGTGTGGTGGGGGAGAATGTGTGGGAGTTGTGGTGGTGGTGGCATGTGGCAGGTTGTGGGGGCCGTCCTGCATGGCTGCTTGGCGCGCCACACTTGCCAAACTACCGCTGACTTTCCCTCCCTATCTCTCTCTCTCTCTCATTCTCCCTCCCTCACGCTCCCCCTCTCCCTCCCTCCCTCACGCTCCTCCCTCTATCTCCCTCTCTCTCTCATTCTCCCTCACGCTCCCCCTCTCCCTCCCTCCCTCTCCTTCCCTCTCTCTCATTCTCCCTCCCTCACGCTCCCTCTCTCTCTCATTCTCCCTCCCTCACGCCCCCCCTCTTCCTCGCGCTCCTGGTCTCTCCCTTCCTCTCTCCGTCCCTCACTATCTCCCTGCGTCCCTCCCTATCTCTCTCTCCGTTCCTTCCTATCTCTCCCCCTCTCTACCTCTATCAGTCTTCCTCCCTTTTTCTCTCCCTCCCTATTTCTCTACCTCTACCTCTCCCTCTCCCTCCCTTTTTTTCTCTCTCCCCCCTCCCAATATCTCTGCCTCGCTCTCCCCCCCCCCCTGTCTATCTTCCCTCCCTCCCTCCCTCCGTGCCTGCCTCCCCGGGCACACACCCCCACAAAACCCCCCCCCCCCCCCCCCACACCCGCACTTGGACAGAATGCCGGACAATAACAGTGTCACAGGTAGATCTTGGGGGCCGGAGAGGGAGGGTCCAGCAGGGGGGGGGGAGGCCTGGGGAGTGCCGCCCCCCACACCACTGATGGAACATGGGGTAACACCGAGCCATGTGTCCATGTGTCTCTGGAAACCTTTCTGCTGCCTCTTCCAGCTGTGTGTTGTGGTGGTGTCCTCTGTGTGCTGTGTTCACAGCCCGGGTTATACCCTGGAGGTTGAAATAGAAATGTAAAGAAGTTTATTGATGGGTAAATACACACTTAAGCCTGGTGTTCCTGGCTTAAAGCAGTCCATTGGTACTCTTCCTTCTATTTCCTTAGCGAACGATTTCCAGTAATTAAGTCAAACGCTTTCTAAGCGTCTACTGAAGTTAGGTAGCTCGGGTGTGTTGCTTCTGGTAACCTCATAAACATTATTTATGCTCACAGAGTGAGTGAGTACGGCTGGTCAGAGACTTACAGATGGACACACTTGGGCATCACAGTCTTATCAGATTAATAACAATACGAGGCTCTACTGCCATCGGGCCTCGAGTGACAGCGTTACAAGGTGGTCTGAGGAATGTAGCTACAGGTGGAGGAGGGGAGAGGGGGAGAGGGGGGGAAGGTGGAAGAGAAGGAAGTAGTGGTGAGTGGTGGACATAAGTGGCAGCTCACCCACCTCCCTGCCCGCTCACCACCACTCACTTCCCTACCTAACTGGCTCAACTGGTGCCGGAAGTAGTGGACTGGTCCCTCGCCCTCAGCACCTATCTCTCTTTATCTCTCTACCTTCCTACCTACCTACCCGTCTCTCTCTTTCTCTCTCTCTCTCTTTCTCTGTCTCTCTCTCTCTCTCTGTCTCTCTGTCTCTCTCTCTCTCTCTCTCTCTCTCTCTCTCTCTCTCTCTCTCTCTCTCTCTCTCTCTCTCTCTCTCTCTCTCTCTCTCTCTCTCTGTCTCTCTCTGTCTCTCTCTCTCTCTCTCTCTCTCTCTCTCTCTCTCTCTCTCTCTCTCTCTCTCTCTCTCTCTCTCTCTCTCTCTCTCTCTCTCTCTCTCTCTCTCTCTCGTTTGAAGCAACAAGACATGGTTGAACAATAACGTCTTTATATATAATTATATATAGAGTGGTACCACATGTATCATTAGTCAGTGCTCCCAATCACTTCATTTCAAGAGTATAAAGGCTGAATATCTAGTTAAATATTGTGCAAATATACTTTTTTAGGTGTTGCCATTTTTGTTTCTATGTTTTGTCTAGGCTTAGTAATTCTTGGTGATTAGTGTCACCAAGAATTTTGTCCCGTTCTCTTCCCTCCACACCTGACACACCTGCTCCCCTCCACACCTGACACACCAGAAGGCTGACACACCAGTCCCAACCTTCCACAACTCTGATCAAGTGGCAAAAGGAAACTTATCAACAGATGAATTAGCTCCTCCTTACATTCTTTTACCACCCTAACAAATTTGCTTTATTTTTTCATTATAATTTCTTTTGTAAAACAGTTGGTGAATGGTGGTGGGTGGAGCTGGTGTATTACCATCAAGTGCTGGTGGTAGCAGATGGTGGGGCAGTCTCCTAGTTGTTGTAGATTCACTAGGCTTCTGCACCAGAAGAGACTTTACTAGACTTGCGTACCAGAGTCCTCTACTACACGCAAGACTGCGTACCAGAGTCCTCTACTACACGCAAGACTTGCGTACAAGAGTGCTATGTTAGACGCAACATTTAAGGGAGTGCTGCTAGATGCCACTACATGAGTCCGGCCTAGCCAAAAAAGTCGAGCAAAGGGTTTATGACGTGGCTGGGCCTGTAGGCGCGCGAGGTGCCCTTGATGGGTCCTCATGGAACAACCTCTGGGAGGAAAACCAGGCTGGAATTGTCTGTAGCGGAGCAGGAAAACCTGCAGAGTATCAGAGGCTGAACAGGAAAGTGCGGAGACAACCCGAGGTGTTTCAGGTTAAGGGGTCACACGTGGCCCCAACCTCAGGGCCTTGGCAAGGTGGCGGGCCACTACGCCGGAAATGTTCCTCGCATATGTACTGGACAAATGTAGCGCTTATCTGACAGGAAAAGTAGCGCTTATCTACGAGGAAATGTAGCGTTTTAACGCTGGAAATGTTCCACTGACTTTCATTAGTGACCACCATACCTCTCAGGGGTAGACATAGCCTAAGCTACTCTATCCCTTTGAGATGTATTTTTTCTTGTCTCAATAAACATACTTGAATTTAAACCACCATACCGAGTAGGGTCTAAGACCTGAGAAAATGTTTTACTTCCTACGTCATCGCTTTTCAATAAACAAATGTGACCTAACTTAAAGAAAATAAGAGAAATGTTATGTTTTATATATAGTGTGAGGTCACTATGACGTCACAATGTTCATATCGGTACAGGTTTTGGATCCTACTGTCAATATATCCAGGTTTCAACGGTCACTAGTGTTTCCTGGCAAATACATATGACTTCAACTGTCCACATATAATCTTGGCGCTGTTTCAGGCGCTCCTGCTGGACGTCTCTCCGCCTTCGTGGGCAGAAATGTAGTGGAATACTCATTATTAACTAAGCATTGCTTGAGGTATAAGAAATAATTAAGTTCATGCCGGAATGTAAGAATGAGCCTAACTTTCAATGTGACAGACATGTAGCATTACCTTGCCTCCCCCTTGATGTGTATACTGCCGGAGTGTGTATGATTTGTATAGCTGGTGAGTACACAGCAGGAGACCAGACGTGTGCTACACCTGCCTCTCACACACCTCCGCTCATACAACCACCATCTACACTAATACAACCACCACCTACACTAATACAACCACCACCTACACTAATACAACCACCACCTACACTAATACAACCACCACCTACACTAATACAACCACCATCTACACTAATACAACCACCACCTACACTAATACAACCACCACCTACACTAATACAACCACCACCTACACTAATACAACCACCACCTACACTAATACAACCACCATCTACACCATTACAACCACCACCTACACTAATACAACCACCACCTACACTAATACAACCACCATCTACACCATTACAACCACCACCTACACTAATACAACCACCACCTACACTAATACAACCACCATCTACACCATTACAACCACCACCTACACTAATACAACCACCATCTACACTAATACAACCACCACCTACACTAATACAACCACCACCTACACTAATACAACCACCACCTACACTAATACAACCACCATCTACACCATTACAACCACCACCTACACTAATACAACCACCATCTACACTAATACAACCACCACCTACACTAATACAACCACCATCTACACTAATACAACCACCACCTACACTAATACAACCACCACCTACACTAATAGAACCACCATCTACACTAATACAACCACCACCTACACTAATACAACCACCATCTACACTAATACAACCACCACCTACACTAATACAACCACCACCTACACTAATACAACCACCACCTACACTAATACAACCACCATCTACACTAATACAACCACCACCTACACTTATACAACCACCATCTACACCATTACAACCACCACCTACACTAATACAACCACCATCTACACTAATACAACCACCACCTACACTAATACAACCACCACCTACACTAATACAACCACCATCTACACTAATACAACCACCACCTACACTTATACAACCACCATCTACACCATTACAACCACCACCTACACTAATACAACCACCATCTACACTAATACAACCACCACCTACACTTATACAACCACCATCTACACTAATACAACAGGTTCTCTAATCTCCATAATCTTAGGAATAAAAATTATATATTAGTGCTTGAGTTGTAGTCACTTTGTGATGTGTTTTTATGACAACAATATGAAGATATTGTAGTCATAAACTGACATTTTTCTCAGGTACAAAAAATAAATAATAATAATAATAATAATAATAATAATAATATTTAAAATCCACACTTAACATTAAAACAGTTGTTGTTGTTTTAGATTTAACTACTTCGAACAAAAAGTTGCAAGTAGCACAGGCTATGGTGAGCCCGTAGTGGACTTCTCTCTTTTGTGATAAATTACTTTTCACTTTACATAACTATTATCACAAAAAAAATAAGTAATTAAATTTGTAATGAAGAAAATAAACACAAAACTGAGAAATATGCACTTACACATTAAACAAAAAAGTACGGGAGTAATTCATGGTCCTTGAAGAATGAAGTTAATTCCCGGTTAGGATAATACCAGGCTCTTAGCGTCTACTAACGTTAATGTGTGGTTTAATGTGTGTGTGTACACGTTAAACACGCCTTACTTCATGATAATAATATGAAATTATAAATATTAGAACCTTTGTACCATCAACAAACTACAATTAAGCACTCAATTAAGCACTCACAAACTTCAAATTAGCCTAGTCACATCGGGAAAACCCAAGACATTCCATTGGCGAGTTTTAACTAAACAATGGGCGGTGAGGAGCCCTACGAGGTGCCCCTTACACATGTGAGTGAGTTGACCAGATCACACACTAGAAGGTGAAGGGACGACGACGTTTCGGTCCGTCCTGGACCACCATTCTCAAGTCGATTATTAGTCTTGGTATGTGTCCCCCCTCTTACGGGCTCACTATAGCCCGTGCTACATAAACACTTCGTTCTGAGCAGCTAAAACAACAACATGTGTATGTGTCACTATACTGATTAAGAGCGCGGGGATACATGCAAGGGACACGTGTATGATGACCTTGGTGGGCAAGTTTACAGCATCACTGCTCCGAGGGACAGTCTTTTTTGTGGCCTTCATTGGTAAGTAGCCTGGTCTGCCTGCCACAGCCACGGCCTTCTACTTTACAAGTCCGAGTTCACTTCCCCGATGCTCCAAGTAAAGGAAATAATTATCAACATTATATTTCATGTGTGTAAGACTGGATCGTTCCCAAGCATTAGTTTTTCAGAAGTAACTCTGAAATCCATCAAGGATTCGAACCAAATCCGTCAGGGTAGTATCCCAGTTACTGTTGTCTGTATTATATATATATATATATATATATATATATATATATATATATATATATATATATATATATATATATATATATATATATATATATATAATATATATATATATATATATATATATATATATATATATATAATAGTATCAGACCACGAAGGAAAAATTGAAACAGGAATTTCCTTAAGTACTTTCGTATTTATCCTTCTGAAAATGTATTATTAAAGTACTTACGGAAATTCCTGTTTCAGTTTTTCCTTCGTGGTTACTCTATCATCACTAAAACAAAAGAACAAATATTTAGCAAAATTAGCTAAAAAAAAGTTAAAAATTATTTAATACATATTGTCGGGGGACAGGTAGCCTATGAATGTATATACGTTAGGGTTATATTATATTGGGTTATATATTACTACTGACCCTCCCCCAGGATGCAACCCACAACAGTTGCCTAGCTAACTCCCGGGTATCAGTTACTGCTGGGTGAACAGACGCATTTGGTGACAGGAAAAGTGTCCAGTCGTTTCTGTCTCGCCCGGGATTCGAGCCCGGGATTCCAGATTGTGAGTCGCGAACGAACCCAACTGTACTACCAAGTATCCATTAGAAGACCAGGACAATGAAAACATAAATATACGAATTAGTACAAAATTATATAGAAAATAAAACATGAAAAGACCTAACAACATGTTTCGAGAAGACGGAAATTAGCGCTACTCGTCCTCGACTCAAGTCCATTACATCCAGCGGTCGACCCCACAGACGCATTCATAAATTTGTACATGTTGTTCCTTCAAAATGGGAATTTTCTCAAATATACATTAATATTATAATATAGTAGCATATTGTGCATATATAGGCATAGGTTAGGTTAGGTGTTTAGGTTTTGTTGGCGATTATTTGTATTTGTAGTACGTGGGTGAAGCATTTACAGCGTTGTGGTTCGAACAAAAGTCGTCAGCGAAGCACTTGTTCCGGAAGTGTTCGAACGAAATCAGTTGTGAGTCGCGTGTAAACCGTTTTTCATTCATAAACAGCTGGGGGTTGGCGGGTGCATGGAATCACTTTTGGGTCTTTGTTAGGAGGACGGGCTGACTCCCTACATGATGAGATCTGGTCCATGACAACTGGACGCCAGAAGAGTTAACTGGGTGTGGGAGACAGCGGCTCCCTCCTCCTCAGTGGTCTGTAACAGCAGAGGACGCAGCTGGGCCGAGCCACAGAGCTGCGGTGTAATGACACACAGCTGCCAGGTACAGTGTTGAGAGCCTAGTGAAGTATTGTCCTCCTCATGCACCAACCTTACCCTCCCAGCATTTTAAAAAGGTAAACAGCACCAGATCTGAGGTCAAAGGGTTCGCTTTCATACTTGCTTGATACCTGTATCATATCAGAAATATGAAAACATTTATGTATTAAGCATTTTGACTCTAGGGCGAAAATGTTTTTTTTTTCTTTTTTTAATTTTCCGTGTTTATTGTTTCGTTGCTTCCTGTTGTTATTTGTTTACAGTTGCCTGTGGCCAGGTCCGGCGGCCGCTGGCAACCGCAGTGTTGCCACCTGCGGGCTCTGTGTCTCGTATATATAAATAGCTGAGTTTAATATGTGGAGGTTAATTGTGTCCCCGGGAGCAGCCGGTGAGATGACATGCGTCTTGTGTACTTAGCTAGTTGTGCTTGCGGGGGTTGAGCTCTGGCTCTTTGGTCCCGCCTCTCAACTGTCAATCAACCGTTGTACAGATTCTTAAGCCTATTGGGCTCTATCATATCTACACTTGAAACTGTGTATGGAGTCAGCCTCCACCACATCACTGCCTAATACATTCTAGTTGTCTACTACTCTGACACTGAAAAAATTCTTTCTAACTCCTCTATGGCTCATTTGGGCACTCAATTTCCACGTATGTCCCCTAGTGCGTGTGCCCCTTGTGTTAAAAAGTCTGTCTTTATCTACCCTATCAATTCCTCTGAGAATCTTGTATGTGGTGATCATGTCCCCTCTAACTCTTCAGTTTCCCAGTGACGTGAGGTTTAATTCCCGTAGTCTCTCCTCGTAGCTCATACCTCTCAGTTCGGGTACTAGTTTGGTGCCAAACCTTTGAACCTTTTCTAGTCTTATCTTTTCAGTCCAGTCTTTTCCAGTCAAGTCTTATGCCATACTAGATATGGACTCCATGCTGGAGCTGCATACTCCAGGATTGGTCTGACATATGTGGTATACAAAGTTCTGAAAGATTCCTTACACACGTTTCTAAAGGCCGTTTTGTGAATGTGTGTGTGTGTGTGTGTGTGTGTGTGTGTGAGAGAGAGAGAGAAGAGAGCACCAACATTGTACAACAGTTCAGAGTAGTTAACAGGTGGAATGCATTAGGCAGTGATATGGTGGAGACTGACTCCATACACAGTTTCACATGTAGATGTGAAAGAGCCCAATGGGCTCAAGAATCTGTACAACGGTTGATTGACAGTTGAGACGGGACCACAGAGCGGAAGCTCAACCCCCGCAAGCACAACTAGGCGACTACAGCTCTGTGAGTACAGTGCCAGAGCAGTAAGGGCGGGTGAACAGGAGCGGGGAAAACACCAGTTTCCGCCTCCCCTTCCTTCCCTACCCCCACCTCCCCCACCCCCCATACCCCGGGCATTGTTGTCGTCATGCCCACCTGACTCTCACCCCCCTCCTCCCCTCTCCGCCCCCCTCTACCAACCCCCGCCCCTTCTACCAACAAATAACTAGGGTGAGGGGGGGGCAGGGGCAGGGTGCAGGGGGCAGGGGTAGGGGCAGGGGACAGGGTGCAGGGCAGACAACAGGAGCAGGTGGGACTGTCAGAACACCTGTCCCCCGGAAACTGTACCCAGCGTGGCGTGCGCGGATCCCTCCCGCACTCCCTCGCCTCCTCTCTCTCACTCCGTGTCTCCCTCCCTCACCCACTGTTTCCCTCCCTCTCTCCCTCCCTCTCTCTCCCCCTCCCTCGTGCCCTGTTATTGGTGTTACACTGCTGCTGCTGCTGCTGCTCGTGGTGGTGGTGGTGGTGTTGGCACGCCTGTTGCCACAATTACGGCCTCTGCTCCTGTCGCATATTACAGCTGCTGCTGCTGCTGGCACGGGCGCTGCTGCTGTTTTGACTCTAACGTTTTGCTGTTGCAGGCACTTGTGCTGCTGCTTTATCATCTGTTGTTGCTAGGTTTGGAGGTGTTGCTGCTACTTGCTCTGGTCTTGCTGTTGGCGCCCATGTGTTCTCTCAAGTTTGGTAACTAGTTTCCGTGTCTTATGTGTAAGTGGCGATCAAGGGAGGACCCGGGAAACACTAGGGCAGGTCACTCTTGCAGCAGGTCACTCCTGGGACAGGCCTTCTGGGGCAGGTCACTCCTGGGACAGGCCTCCTGCAGCAGGTCCCTCTTGGTGTCCGCCCTACAAGAAGGGGAGAGTGAAGGGCGCGGCTAGACTTTACCAGACGGTATGCTGGTAAAGCTGGCAAGTGTTGACGGACTTGTGTGTCGGTCAGCAATACATTCTCCATCATTCATTCAATGACGTCACGGTCTCAGCCCAAGAGACCGAGCAACATTCGCGCGGTCTCGGCCCCAGAGACCGAGCAACACCCGCGCGGTCTCGGCCCAAGAGACCGAGCAACACCCGCGCGGTCTCGGCCCCAGAGACCGAGCAACACCCGCGCGGTCTCAGCCCAAGAGACCGAGCAACACCCGCGCGGTCTCGGCCCCAGAGACCGAGCAACACCCGCGCGGTCTCGGCCCCAGAGACCGAGCAACACCCGCGCGGTCTCGGCCCAAGAGACCGAGCAACACCCGCGCGGTCTCAGCCCCAGAGACCGAGCAACACCCGAGCGGTCTCAGCCCAAGAGACCGAGCAATACCCGCGCGGTCTCGGCCCCAGAGACCGAGCAACACCCGCGCGGTCTCGGCCCAAGAGGCCGAGCAACACCCGCGCGGTCTCGGCCCCAGAGACCGAGCAACACCCGCGCGATCTCAGCCCCAGAGACCGAGCAACGCCCGCGCGGTCTCGGCCCCAGAGACCGAGCAACACCCGCGCGGTCTCGGCCCCAGAGACCGAGCAACACCCGCGCGGTCTCGGCCCAAGAGACCGAGCAGTAACACCCGCGCGGTCTCGGCCCCAGAGACCGAGCAGTAACACCCGCGCGGTCTCGGCCCAAGAGACCGAGCAACACCCGCGCGGTCTCGGCCCCAGAGACCGAGCAGTAACACCCGCGCGGTCTCGGCCCAAGAGACCGAGCAACACCCGCGCGGTCTCGGCCCCAGAGACCGAGCAACACCCGCACGGTCTCGGCCCAAGAGACCGAGCAACACCCGCGCGATCTCGGCCCAAGAGACCGAGCAACACTCGCGCGGTCTCGGCCCAAGAGACCGAGCAACACCCGCGCGATCTCGGCCCCAGAGACCGAGCAACACCCGCACGGTCTCGGCCCAAGAGACCGAGCAACACCCGCGCGATCTCGGCCCAAGAGACCGAGCAACACCCGCGCGGTCTCGGCCCCAGAGACCGAGCAACACCCGCGCGGTCTCGGCCCAAGAGACCGAGCAACACCCGCGCGGTCTCGGCCCCAGAGACCGAGCAACACCCGCACGGTCTCGGCCCAAGAGACCGAGCAACACCCGCGCGGTCTCGACCCCAGAGACCGAGCAACACCCGCGCGGCTCCGGTAAACGGAGGGCCACTTATCTAAATATTTATGGCTGAAAGTGATGAACACGGCTGAACAATTTACACTGGACAATTTTGTTGTTCCTTTGTGCACTAGAGACGACTTGTGAGTGGTGGTGGTGTTCCGTCTCCTACTACCACTACTACCACTACCACTACTACCACCACCACTACCACCAGTACCGCCCCACCATAAGAACAGGTAGTGCGGACGGAAGCACTGGCCGTGACGGGCAGGAGGAAGGTAGTGTGTTCTTGGGGGGGGGGGGGGTACTGCAGAGGAGGGGGGGAGAACAGCAGCCTGCCCCCTCCCCCCGCCCCCCCCCCCTGCAAGTGAGTCATCCAGGCGGCGCTGACGGTGGCACGCTGGACACTCATGGAAGGGTAGGTTAGGGAGGGTAGGTCAGGGAGGGTAGGTTAGGGAGGGTAGGTTAGGGAGGGTAGGTCAGGAAGGGTAGGCCAGGGAGGGAGAGGAAGGGTAGGCCAGGGAGGGTAGGTCAGGGAGGGTAGGTCAGGAAGGGTAGGCCAGGGAGGGAGAGGAAGGGTAGGCCAGGGAGGATGACCCCCCCCCCCCCAGCCATCAAGAGGGGAGGCGGAAGAACTAGGGAATGAGATGTGTAAGGGACATGTACGGGACGTGAGAGAGAGACGACCCAGGCCTCCTCCAGCGGAGATGGACTCTGGCTCTTCATGCCCGGCCTACCACCCTTCTTGTACCTCTTGTGTTATAATTCACACGTTTTATGATGTTCGTGTTCTCTGTCGAGTCTGGCCTTAAAGTTGTGGAAGGAGGCGGCTTCTACTGGTTGACCGCCCGTACAGGGTTCGAGTATTTCCTTACCTTCCTTCGACTGGTGTGTTTCCAGCTTCCACCTGTGTCCTCTTGTCCTACTCTCTCTTAATTTAAAGAGGCTGTCATTATAGATCTTGTCTATCTTCTATATTGTGAACATATCTCCTCTGCATCTTCTATCCGGTGTGGTGTTCTTGGGAGGACTAGTTCCCTCGACCCATCCTCCTAGCCTCTTAGCTCTGCTTCTAGACTTTTTATATTTAAGGTTGGTGCTTCAGAAAGTGCAGATTCCATCCCATGTGCACCTCCCCCACACCAGAGGTGCAGAATGGGTGGGAGGGGGTGGGACAGGGGGGGTGGCGAGGTGCAGAATGGGTGGGAGGGGGTGGGACAGAGGGGTGGCGAGGTGCAGAATGGGTGGGGATCGATTCCTGCACCGGAGGGGTGTGCCAAGGGGCAGGTTTAAATACCCCATCCCATATTCCCAGGGATCAAGTAGAGTGCGCGAGGCCCCCTTCCTCTTGTACTCTGGGGCTGGAGCTCTTGGTTAAGGCACTCGAGGATGATGTACAAGCAGCCCCTGAGTGCGTGTGCTCTACGGTGGTGCTGGCGGCCGCGGGGTAGCGTCACGGGCTGGCGTTGCTAATGAAGAGGGAGGTAGCGGAGATTGTGCAATTGTTTGCTCAAAATGAGCAAATATAAAAAAAATAATGTAAATGTTGGTGCTGTGTTTTTATCGGGTAGCGGCAGCGTAGCGTCGGGCCCCGAGGTGGTAGCGGGGGTAGCGGAGTCCAAGTAGCGGAGGTCGCTAAACTACCTGTCGGCGAGGCAAGACTATGACGGTAACTTGTGTGGCAACATGATGGTTACCGGCGGTGTTTATGTCGACTGGTGGTCGAGGCACTCAAGGGTAGTGGTCAAGCGAGGCACTGAGGGGAGAGGCAGTCAAGGGTAGTGGTCAAGCGAGGCACTGAGGGGAGAGGCACTCAAGGGTAGTGGTCAAGCGAGGCACTGAGGGGAGAGGCAGTCAAGGGCAGTGGTCAAGCGAGGCACTGAGGGGAGAGGCACTCAAGGGTAGTGGTCAAGCGAGGCACTGAGGGGAGAGGCAGTCAAGGGCAGTGGTCAGGCGAGGTACTGAGGGGAGAGGCACTCAAGAGTAGTGGTCAAACGAGACTGAGGGGTTAAGCGAATGAAGACAATTAACTGTAGTAGTAGAGAGAGCGCGAGTGAGAGAAGTAGTGAGGAAGAGAAAGTGTGAGGGAGTGAAGGAAGGAGAGAGAGAGAGAGAGCGTGAGGGAGAGTGAGGGCGCAAGGGAGCGATGGAGGGGTAGTAAGAGTGAGGTAGACAGGTCATGAGGGAGAGCGAGGGCGTGAGGGAGAGACTCCCTCATAACTGCTGCCGACTACCTGGGAAAATTCATCTGCCGTCAACTTTACCGCGCTTTCGGACCAACCGCGCTCCAAAGGAGAACCTATACTACATCAATAAATATATACACACACTAAAAATCCTTTATCGCTTTAAGCACCAACAGAAAGATATTTACGATAGATTTCAATTATAAAATTGCCATTAAAATCGTGGAATTAATTTAGAGAGCGTAAAGTTATGGTGAGTGTGGAGGATGAGTTGAGCGAGGCGGTGGTTGGCAGTGTATGCTTGAGTGGTGGTTCATTCACCCAGAGTGTGTAGGCAGGCCAGGGGGAGCCGCAGGCAGCCTCACATATAGTGCTCCTCCATGAGGCTGTCAGTGCACGCTACAAGCTGTCAGTGTGAGTGAAGGCGGGACAAGTGTGAGTGAGAGAGGGGAGGGTGAGAGCGAGCGAGAGAGCAGAGAGGAGGCCCGCAGTGTGGAGACCGGCGGGGCACAGTGTGGTGGTGGGCAGCTCCTGGCTACCACTAACATCCCGTATCGATTTTTGTTGGGGTGGGCAGCCATTTTAGTGCGAGCGGTGCTTGGGGCAGTCAGTGTGTTGTGAGGGAGGCGGGCAGCTGGCCCTACGAGTGTGGTGGAGCCCTCAGGCACCAGCCCTGCCCCTCAGCCTGCTGCTGGAACACCTGTCTACACCCACCACGTGCACCCTGCACACACGCCCTCCTCACCCTTGCCTCCTCTGGGGGACCTCCTGCTGCTACTTCTGCAGCAGCAACACTCCCCAGGGCGTCTACATCTACTGGTGAGGGGCCGCGACACCTACACTCACCACTGAGGCCAGCTACACCACCCGCCGCCCAGGCGCCCACACCCACGGCTACACCCGCCGCCCACGCAGTCAGGCAAAGGTAAAACATAGAATGGTTGAGTTAGTGTGGGTGGATGACGCAGCATGACACGCTCAGTGGTGTGGCTCTGTCAAGACACGCTGGGCAGTGTGGCTCTGTCATGACACATCCAGGAGTGTGGCTCTGTCATGACACTCTGGGCAGTGTGGCTCTGTCATGACACATCCAGGAGTGTGGCTCTGTCATGACACACTGGGCAGTGTGGCTCTGTCATGACACGCTGGGCAGTGTGGCTCTGTCATGACACATCCAGGAGTGTGGCTCTGTCATGACACGCTGGGCAGTGGCTCTGTCATGACACACCCAGGAGTGTGGCTCTGTCATGGCACACCCAAGAGTGTGGCTCTGTCATGACACGCCCAGGAGTGTGGCTCTGTCATAACACGCTGGACAGTGGCTCTGTCATAACACCCTCGACAGTGGCTCTGTCATGACGCACACAGGAGTGTGGCTCTGTCATGACACACACAGGAGTGTGGCTCTGTCATGACACACAGGAGTGTGGCTCTGTCATGACACACACAGGAGTGTGGCTCTGTCATGACACACCCTCGACAGTGGCCGTCATAACACGCTCGACAGTGTGGCTGTCATGACACACCCAGGAGTGTGGCTCTGTCATAACACGCTGGACAGTGGCTCTGTCATGGCAGGAGTGTGGGAGTATCAGAGTGATGCGTGCCCTCTACCCTACCCAGAGGCTAGTGGCACCCGGGGCACCTCCCTCCGCCCTGGCCACAACACAGATAACACCCCGCTCCGGGAGGCTGCTGTGAGATACGCGCCCCCCAGCCACACTCACACTCCCAACACACTCTCACCACGCCATACACTCACACTCGCCTCGCGCTTACACTCGCCAGGTACTTACTCATCACGCCAAACATTCACTACGCTATACACTCGCCACATATTCTTAACGAGCTACACATTAGCTACACACTCACACTCATCACACGCTACACATATTCACCACATATTCCCATCACATCACACACATTACACATACACCCCACTCTACATATTCTCTCACTAAACACCATACCACATATGCTTTTCACACTACATATTCTCTCATTTTACACACGCACACACACACACACACACACACACACACACACAGGGGGCGCCGGTGGCTGTGTGGATAGCACGCTGGGCACGTAATCCCGTGGCCCGTGTTCGATTCCCGGCGCCGGCGAGAAACAAAAATTGACAAAGTTTCTTTCATCCTGATGCTCCTGTTACCTAGCAGTAAATAGGTACCTGGGAGTTAGCCAGCTTTTACGGGCTGCTTCCTGGAGGGTGTGTGTGTTTGTGTGTGAAAAAAATAGTAGTTAGTAACAGTTGATTAATTGACAGTTGAGAGGCGGGCCGAAAGAGCAGAGCTCAACCCCCGCAAACACAACTAGGTGAATACACGCACAGCTCACACATGCAGCTCCAGCATGGAGTCCATATCAAGCATACGACTAAACTGGAAAAGGTTTAAAGGTTTGCCACCAGAATAGTATCCGAACTGAGAGGTATGAACTACGAGGAGAGACTATGGGAATTAAACCTCACGTCGCTGGAAGACAGAAAGGTTTGGGGAGAAATGATCACCACATATAAGATTCTCAAAGGAATTGATAGGGTAGATAAAGACAGGCCATTTAACACAAGGGGCACACGCACTAGGGGACACAGGTGAAAATTGAGTGCCCAAATGAGCCACAGAGATATTAGAAAGAACTTTTTTAGTGTCAGAGTGGTTGACAAATGGAATGCATTAGGAAGTGATGTGATGGAGGCTGACTCCATATACACAGTTTAAAGTGTAGATATGATAGAGCCCAATAGGCTCAGGAACCTGTACATCAGTTGATTGACGGTTGAGAGGCGGGACCAAAAAGCCAGAGCTCAATCACCACAAGCACAACTAGGTGAGTACACACACACACACACACACACACACAAACGGGTGGTACGTGAACAAGGAGCCACGAGTCTAAACTTAGTACCCACATGAACCACAGGGACGATATAAAGAACTTTTTCATTGTAGGTGTAGTTAACAAATGGAATGCATTAGCACGTCCCTCTCAATGTTTGGTTAATCTAAAGCCAATGGGAAAAGCAACCACAGGTGGCAATGGGAGCAAGAGCTAAAATTCTAATACTAGGGGATTTTAACCACAGGGAAATAGACTGGATAAATATTGACCTCCCCCCCTTCCCAGAGGGGTGATGAGATACGGAGAGCAAAAATGGTAGATATGGCAGACACACACTGAAACTGGTGTTGTCCCAAAATGAGGCAGGTGTTGAAAAGAGTGGGACAGAATGAGACAGGTGTTGAAAAGAGTGGGACAGAATGAGACAGGTGTTGAAAAGAGTATGTGATGCCTCAAGCTAGCGACCATTGCATTATCATGCTTGACTACATAGTGAAAAAGAAGTTGGTTAGATAAAGAACGCTGTTAAAGAAGATGAGAGATTACAGAGGCAGGAACTATAATAAAGTGATGGACTTTCTTCATGGGAGGGAGAGAGAACAATGGAAGGGAAGACAGCAAATGAGAAGATGGAATTAATTGCTCAGAAATGTACAAATACAATGGAGAAGTTCATACCCATGAAAAATGAGGTGGATTAGGAAAATAAACTCCTGGCTTAATAGTCAATGCAGGGAGACTACAAAGAAGACCAAGAAAGCCTGGAAAAAGTGTTGAGAACTAGGCATGGAGGACAGTACAGAGGCACTGAAGAAAAACTGACATGAATACACCTGAATCAGGAGAGAAGCAGAGTGCCAATTTGAAAATGACACTGCGACAGAAAATATGGTCCAACCAAAGCAGTTCTATAGCCGCATAAGAAGAAACTAACAGTGAGACACCATGTAATCAGGTTAAGGAGACTGGAAATACAGGAAATTATGTGAAAATGAAAAGGAGGAATGTGAGGAACTTAACAAAAGATTACGGGATGTTTTTACAATATAAGCAGAGTGAGACTAAGACTTCAAGATAAAAGGTTGGAAGAAACAATGGTTGACATTGTGGTCACTTTAGAAGAAATACCCGGAATAAGTAGATATGACAAAATCATTTGTGTCATACTTAATCCTAACATGGTGCTGAAGGAGGATGCAGAAGTACTTTGTCACGTGTTGTCTAAAATATTCAATAAAACACTCAAAGCAAGATATCTTCCAGAATTTTGGAAAAGGCAAATGTAGTTCCAATATTAAAAAAAAAGATAGACAGGCGGCACTAAATTACACACCAGTGTTACTGACAAGTATTACATGTAAAGTACTGGAGAAAGTAACCAGCTGAGAATGGTAGAGCAGTTGAAGAGGACCAACTTAGTAACAAAAGAGGAGCATGGATTTAGAAAGGGCAAATCATGCTTGATAAATTTGAGAGTTCTAAGATGGAAAAAGATGGCTGGGTAGACTGTATTTTCCTAGATTGTCAGAAAGCAGTGGACACTGTTCCTCATGAAAGGCTGGTGTACAAGACGGAGAAGCAGGCTGTGATAACTGTTAAAACACTGTACTGGGTAAGGGAGCACCTGAAGGACAGAAAAAAAAGAGTCGGTGTCGAACAGGAGGAATGTAGTAAGTGGGGTCCTACAAGGCTTGGTCTTGGGACAGATACTTTTACTAATTTACGTGAATGACATACCCAAGGGAGTGAGTTCGTACATGTTAGTGTTTGCAGGTGACACAAGGATAAGGAATGTAAAAATAGAATGACTGTAGGAAGTTGCAGAAGAACTTTGACGAACCGGTCGGAGTCGGTCGGCCGAGCGGACAGCACGCTGGACTTGTGATCCTGTGGTCCTGGGTACGATCCCAGGCGCCGGCGAGAAACAATGGGCAGAGTTTCTTTCACCCTATGCCCCTGTTACCTAGCAGTAAAATAGGTACCTGGGTGTTAGTCAGCTGTCACGGGCTGCTTCCTGGGGGTGGAGGCCTGGTCGAGGACCGGGCCGCGGGGACACTAAAAAAAAAGCCCCGAAATCATCTCAAGATAACCTCAAGATAACCCCGGGCGTGAGTAAATCATTGCGTGTGGTAATTCAATCCTAACAAATGTAAGGTAATGAAGATGGGGGAAGGAAGAAAGAAAACCAGAAGATATCTATGCCATAAGAGGGGAAGGCAACTACAGGAATCGGAAATAGAGATTTGTGAGTGGATACAGTTCCAACATTAACACCGGAAGCTCACCTAAACAGGGTAGCATCTGCTGCATATAGGACGCTGGTGAACGTTAGAACATCTTGTTGTTTAAGATTAGCTCCTTGGAACAAAAAGTTCCAAGTAGCACGGGCTATGGTGAGCCCGTAGTGGACTTTTTTCTTATTAGAACATCATTTAGAAACCTAAATCAGGACTCCTACACGGCAATCTGCACAGCATTTGTTAGACTAATGCTGGCATGTCCAGCAGCATGGAGTTCACACCTTGTAAAACACACAGGGGTCCCGGTAGTAGTCGGGTTCGTCCTCGACTCATAATCGGGAACTGCGGGTTCGAATCCCGGGCTGGACAGAAATGATTGGGTGCGTTTCCTATCACCTACTGCAATTGTTCACCTAACTTGTTCATGTTCTTTAAACTAAACAAAGCCAGTTATATTTATACTTAACTAGACTAATATAAATTGATCACATTACTGGATTAGTGATGTTATTAGTTACTGTAGTTAATGTTAGGCATGAATGTAAAGCAAGATATAGGCAGTGAGAGTTCATATTATTCTCACTATCTGTGGTAGGTAGTGAAAACTTAGTGTCCTCACTATATATCATAGGTAGTGATATATAAATTAGAACTTGCAGTGTGCGCACAATCTATTTTAGGCAAACTTAAGCTGCTTAGCTAAGCTTTTGGTAATATGTCATCCCCGAATTAAATATTTTGACATTTCTTGAATTTTTGGGATGTAATATAATTGTCTCTTAAATTCTTTAAAGTTTTTCACATTCAGTTACATGGTGACGTTGGGTATGTGGATTGTTTTGCTGACAGTTTCCTGTAGTCAGCCTCACATCAGCAGGTGGACACAAGGCATATATAAGCACAGAGAGCTGTACCCTATTTCTTGGTGTACATACACCAACTTTATTTTATTTTTGGACTGTGTTCAGGTCTGAGCGAGCCCTTGGAGTAGCCTGAATAATCCTCCATCCGTTGATGGACATTGCGCCCAGTAGCATGGCGAGCAGGCGGTACAAACTTGCAGCCTAGCCAGCCTAGCCTCAGCCTAGCCTAAAAGCCTAGCAGAGGCAACGTTTACAGCGCTGCTGACCTTACTGGGTGACCCATATATATGTGACCCTTCTTACATAGTAGTATGGCATACTTACAATACATATTGTGGATCACTTGCACAATTTTGTTCTAGTTTTCAGTATATTATTGTCCTCAAGCTACGCTTTGAAATCCAAAATTGTTTTTATGATTGTGTTTTGCGGGCGCCTGACAGCTGGGTGGACAGCGCTTCGGATTGTAGTCCTGAGGTTCCGGGTTCGATCCCCGGGGGAGGCGGAAATAAATGGGCAGAGTTTCTTTCACCCTGATATCCCTGTTACCTAGCAGTAAATAGGTACCTGGGAGTTAGACAGCTGCTACGGGCTGCTTCTTGGGGGTGTGTAACAAAAAGGAGGCCTGGTCGAGGAAGGGCCGCGAAGCCCTTAGTGCGTGTGTGTGTGTGGGGGGGGGGGGATACACCTAGCAGGTGGGTGTACAGAGGTGGGGGGTGGTGTTGCGAGTAAGGAGGGGGTGGGTGTACTTGGGTAAGGAGCAAGTGGGTGGAGTACGTTCAGGTGAGGGAGAGTCAGGGAGTGTGACAGGTGCATTGTGTCTCCCTACAACTGTGTAGCACCCGGTGTATGCCCTCACCTGCCACCTGTGGGGTGTGGGTAGCTGTGGTGGGGGTGTCAGGGGAGGGGGGGAGCTGTGGTGGGGGTGTGGGGGGAGAGGGGAGGTGTGGGAGGGTGTGTTGTGGGGGGGGGGGGCGCAGGGCGTGGTGGAAACACTGAGGGGGAAGGGGGGGTAGCTGACCAGCCCTGGATCTTTACAAACTTTCTCCCAATTTATCACATATGCCAGCACCCAGCTCCTAGCCCCCAGCTCCTTCTAGCTCCTAGCCCCCAGCCACTAGAACCACACAGGGAGGGGGGGGGGTTACCTACCTCTGCGGACCACAGCTTTCCCCTCACCTACCCTTCCTTCACTTCATGTCCCCCCCCCCACCCCCCTTCTCTCCTCCGCTCCCCTCACTTCTCGTCACCTCTCCTTCCTCACACTCACTCCCCGTTACATGTACTGCAACCTGCTACACATTCTCTCTCCTCTCTCTCTCTCTCTCTCTCTCTCTGTGTGTGTGTGTGTACCTGCTAATCCCACACAGTGTAACCCAGACGCATATTGCGTATATTGTGTTGCCAGCAGTGTGTGTAGCTGTGTCAGGGTACAGGTGACATGATGAACGTGGTGGTGTTGTCTACCTATAGGGCGGGTGTTGTACAGGCTGCTGCGGCACGCACTCTCTCTTCTACCCCTACTTTCTGCTACCCCATACACTACCGTCCTCTACTCTCTACCGTCCCCTACATTGTACGGTCCTACACCCTGGGAACCACTCACAGTATACACTTCCCTTACAGAGTGTATAGTGCTGCTCACTGTGTTGCTCCACGCGGTGTGTACCAGTAATACTGTTCTTACATAGTATCTTGTGGCTTACAGTGCGGACTATACCAGGAATACTGTGCCAGTTGAAGACCTGCCAGGTATGGCTTACAAGGAAAGGCTCTGTGAAGTAATCCTCAAGTCACTGGAAGACAGGAGAGTGAGATGAGACATGATTACAACATACAAAATTCTCAGGGAAATTTATAGGGGTAGATAAAAATACTTTTTAACACGGGTGGTACACGTACAAGGGAACACAGGTGGAAACATGGTACCCAAATAAGCCACACAGACGTTAGAAAGAACTTTTTCAGTGTTAGAGTAGTTAACAGATGGAATGCATTAGGCAGTGATGTGGTGGAGGCTGACTCCAGTTTCAAATGTAGATATGATAGAGCTCAATAGGCTTAGGAACCTGTACACCAGTTGATTGATCAAGAGTTGACAGGCAGGTTGACCGAAGCTAATCTAATGCTTTATTCTAATCAAAACATTAGAACATTAGAAACAAGAAACAAGTAACTCTTAGTGGGCTTGCCAGAGGCTTAGGGCCCGCGCAGGAATATCCCTGAAAAAATACAAGCATTTTATTCTTGTATTATAAGGTATGGGGGGGGGGAGGCAAGGTGCACCGGCGGCATATTAGGGAGGACAAACACCTCCCAACTGTATACCTATATAAGGCCTAAGTGGCAGCCTATATAAAGGCGGAAACCTTTCCCATTAATATTTAGCACACAGTTGAACTGAGGTTAATGAGTTTACACAAGCACTGCATGCATGGCCACCCCCCCCCCTCCCCCTCTCTCTCTCTCTCTCTCTCTCTCTCTCTCTCTCTCTCTCTCTCTCTCTCTCTCTCTCTCTCTCTCTCTCTCTCTCTCTCACCTTAGAGAGAGAGAGTAACATCTATCTTAGAGTAGAGTAACTATCATAACATCTTAGCTATAAGAAGCACTGTACATTGATGGGAACTTGGACGAGTCCAGACCACAGTTACAGTAGATGGGATTATCATATAATTTATGGTTAATTAATGTTCACTCCCACACTATATAGTCGTAATGGCTTGGTGCTTTCTCCTGATAATTAAGTATCAGGACTCGTTTAAGGCTCGTTTAAGGCTGGGTCGTCAGCCTTAAACGAGCCTTAACGTAACCTGCCAGCCTGAAGCATATAACTAGACCACCAGCCTTAAACCTATCGGTGTCCTGCCAGCTTTAAGCCTATAACTGACCCGAAAGTCCAGTCTAGAAGACCAGGTCTGTGGTCTGTCTCGAGGACACACTCGCTCCGTCTCCCCGGTGCACAAACGGCTCCGTCGTGGCCAAATAACTGACTAACCGACAACCCGCGTTATGACTGCTGTCTAAGGAATGCCTATGATATATTTTTGCTTTGTCATTTATCCAGTCGAAATAACTCTTACTGTTATGGTATGTGTTGACGTGTCCAGCTTGTGGTGTGTGTGTTCCCTAATGGAGTGGCCCGGAGCTCCTGCTGCTGTTTATATTTCTGGGTTCATTCATGCCGGGCGGAGCGTGTGTAGGACTCGGTCTCTTTAAACGTGTTCATTAAGGAACTTTAAATGTTCAAAACAAGTCTTCCCCCTTCTATTATTTTACAAGGGATTTTCCCTCACTCCAATACCCCCACCCCCACCCCCCCGCTCCTCACACCCTATCCCTCCCCCTCACCCCACTCCCCCCCCCTCATCCCCCTCACCCCACTCCTTACACCTTCCCATCCTCCATACTCCCTCATGAAGTATAAGGCAGTATCCCCTTCCCCCCCACTCCCAACAGACCCCCCTTACACCACGAATCCCAGCACACACCCCCACTCCCACTGACCCCCTCCCCATTACACCCCGCCCCCCACCCCCTCATCCCACCCCCCCCTCTGGTAATGACGCAATCATTACCAACTACCACCAACCTCGGGTTGCCTCAATATCACCCTTATACGACCCTTACCCTTGTTCTGAGGTCCCTTGCTGCTCCCAGCTGAGGGGCTCGGGCTTGTTTACCAGGCGGTGTGCTTGTTTACAAGGCGGTGTGCTTGTTTACAAGGCGGTGTGCTTGTTTACAAGGCGGTGTGCTTGTTTACAAGGCGGTGTGCTTGTTTACAAGACAGTGTGCTTGTTTACAAGACAGTGTGCTTGTTTACAAGGCGGTGTGCTTGTTTACAAGACAGTGTGCTTGTTTACAAGACAGTGTGCTTGTTTACAAGGCGGTGTGCTTGTTTACAAGGCGGTGTGCTTGTTTACAAGACAGTGTGCTTGTTTACAAGACAGTGTGCTTGTTTACAAGGCAGTGTGCTTGTTTACAAGGCAGTGTGCTTGTTTACAAGGCAGTGTGCTTGTTTACAAGACAGTGTGCTTGTTTACAAGGCGGTGTGCTTGTTTACAAGACAGTGTGCTTGTTTACAAGACAGTGTGCTTGTTTACAAGACAGTGTGCTTGTTTACAAGACAGTGTGCTTGTTTACAAGGCAGTGTGCTTGTTTACAAGGCAGTGTGCTTGTTTACAAGACAGTGTGCTTGTTTACAAGGCAGTGTGCTTGTTTACAAGGCAGTGTGCTTGTTTACAAGACAGTGTGCTTGTTTACAAGACAGTGTGCTTGTTTACAAGACAGTGTGCTTGTTTACAAGACAGTGTGCTTGTTTACAAGGCAGTGTGCTTGTTTACAAGGCAGTGTGCTTGTTTACAAGACAGTGTGCTTGTTTACAAGACAGTGTGCTTGTTTACAAGGCAGTGTGCTTGTTTACAAGACAGTGTGCTTGTTTACAAGACAGTGTGCTTGTTTACAAGACAGTGTGCTTGTTTACAAGACAGTGTGCTTGTTTACAAGGCAGTGTGCTTGTTTACAAGACAGTGTGCTTGTTTACAAGGCAGTGTGCTTGTTTACAAGGCAGTGTGCTTGTTTACAAGACAGTGTGCTTGTTTACAAGAGAGTGTTGTTGTTTACAAGAGAGTGTTGTTGTTTACAAGACAGTGTGCTTGTTTACAAGAGAGAGTTGTTGTTTACAAGACAGTGTTGTTGTTTACAAGACAGTGTTGTTGTTTACAAGGTGGTGACTCGTTTGTCTTCAGTTTGCAATAACGTCCCCCCTTCGTTCATGTGAACATTGCTTCTCTATTTGCTCATCAGTTCTGAGGATCTTGTACATCGTTGATATGTCTCGCCTCTTCCTTCTTTCCTCCAGTGATGTGTGGTCCAGTTGCCCCGAGTCTTCGTAGCTCGGTCCCCTTAACCCCGGGTCCACTGTTGCTGCTTCTCTGTGGATCATTTGTATTTTTGCTTTGTGATTTAAGTTGGGGTCCCATGCCGGGACAGCATACTCGAGCATGGGTCTTCCCCAAAAAATGTATGGTACAGGTACAGGCAGAGGCAGAGGCAGGAGGTAGAGGCACAGGCAGCAGGTGCAGCAAGTACAGGCAGGAGGTACAGCCAGGGGCAGGAGGTAGAGGCACAGGCAGCAGGTGCAGCAGGTACAGGCAGGAGGTACAGCCAGGGGCAGGAGGTAGAGGCACAGGCAGCAGGTGCAGCAGGTACAGGCAGGAGGTACAGCCAGAGGCAGGAGGTAGAGGCACAGGCAGCAGGTACAGGCAGGAGGTACAGCCAGAGGCAGGAGGTAGAGGCACAGGCAACAGGTGCAGCAGGTACAGCCAGAGGCAGCAGGTAGAGGCACAGGCAGCAGGTACAGGCAGCAGGTACAGCCAGAGGCAGCAGGTAGAGGCACAGGCAGCAGGTGCAGCAGGTACAGGCAGGAGGTACAGCCAGAGGCAGGAGGTAGAGGTACAGGCAGCAGGAGGTAGAGGCCGGGCCCGGCGACAAGCAACAATCAGAGAGCACAAGAGCGGAACATAATGGTGGTGGAGGAGCGGGGAACACCGCTCTCTGCTCCATCTCATATTTTCCTCCATAAGGTTTCCTCACACCAGACATGCGAGCCCCAAGTCTTCCCAGTCTCTCTCTCTCTCTCTCTCTCAACCTTTACTTATTGCTCGCTTGTCCTTCCCACTCTTATTCTATTGCTCTATTGTAGTTGCCACTTACTGTATTATCCTCTTGTAGTTGCCAGTAATGGTGTATTATTATATTGTAGTTGTCAGTTGTATCGTATTACTATATTGAAGTTGCCAGTCGTATTGTATTCAGTAATGGTATTGTATCAATGAAAGCTATTGTCTTCAAGAATGTTCTGCATTAATAATGTTGTAGTTGTAAGTGAAATTTTGTTGTGTAACAACCTATATTCCATTTTTTTAGGAGAAACCTTCGAGAAATTCAAGAAAAATTGACTTAGGAATAGTTGAGTATACACACATTCCTTGCTTCAACCTGTGTGTTTTTCTTTTCAAAATATCCACAGGAACATTTTGAGTAACTATACTCTTGTGGAGTGAGAGAGAGAGAGACTCTCCCCATTGTTACCTCTGATGTTTGGGGCTGTTTCCGGGTCCGCGTGTGCCGCCCCTCAAGCCTGTAGTAATGTCTAGCCATTTCTGAATGCCTTTCATGCCAATCATCTTACACACACACGGGGCCGGTGGCTGAGGGGATAGCACGCTTGATACGTAGTCATGTGGACCGGGGTTTGATTCCCGGGGTCGGCAGAAACAAATGGGCAGTTTCTTTCACCCCTGATGTCCCTGTTACCTAGCAGTAAATAGGTACCTGGGAGTTAGACAGCAGCTGTTACGGGCTGCTTCCTGGGGTGTGTGGGGGTGTGGAAAAAGTAGTTAGTAACGGTTGATTGTTTAACAGTTGAGAGGCGGGCCGAAAAAGCAGAGCTCAACCCCCGCAAGCACAACTTGGTGAATACAACTAGGTGAATACACACACACACACCAACACACTCCTAAGGGAGCCGGTGGCCGAGCGGACAGCACGCTGGGCACGTGATCCTGAGGTCCCGGGTTCGATTCCGGGCGCCGGCGAGAAACGATGGGCAGAGTTTCTTTCACCCTATGCCTCTGTTACCTAGCAGTAAATAGGTACCTGGGAGCTAGTCAGCTGTCACGGGCTGCTTCCTGAGGGGTGTATGTGTGTGGTGTGGGGAAAAAAAAGTAGTAGTAGAAACATTTAATTGACAGTTGAGAGGCGAACCGAAAGAGTAGATCTCAAACCCCGCAAGCACAACTAGGTAAATACAACTAAGTGAATACACACACACACTAGGGAACACAGGTGGAAATTAAGTGCCCTAATGAGCCACAGAGATATTAGAAAGAATTTTTTTTTAGTGTCAGAGTGGTTGACAAATGGAATGCATTAGGCAGTGATGTGGTGGAGGCTGACTCCATACACAGTTTCAAGTGTAGATATGATAGAGCCCAGTAGGCTCAGGAACATGTACACCAGTTGATTGACAGATGAGAGGCGGGACCAAAGAGCCAGATCTCAACCCCCGCAAGCACAACTAGATGAATACTCGCACACACTACAGGACGGTAAATGCAGCACCACCATACTTGTCAGCGACAAGCACACCATGGACATCACTGGGAAGAATAATAAGGACAAGATTATTGAAGCATGTACCGGGGTGTCACAGGAATGTGAACACGCACCAACGCGGCACCTGGGGAAGGCAAGTCATACATAACATACACAGCTACTGCACTCAATGATACAGTCACGAAAATACGGCACCACGACGAGAAACAATGGGCAGAGTTTCTTTCACCCTATGCCCCTGTTACCTAGCAGTAAAATAGGTACCTGGGTGTTAGTCAGCTGTCACGGGCTGCTTCCTGGGGGTGGAGGCCTGGTCGAGGACCGGGCCGCGGGGACACTAAAAAGCCCCGAAATCATCTCAAGATAACCTAACCACATTACAGCTTGGACAGATTGTACTTTTCTGGACTGTCAAAAAGTTGTTGACACAGTTCCCCTTGCAACCCGTTCTCGCAAATTTAATAAGTCAATATTGACTTATTAAATATGCGCATAGGTGACATACTTAACATAATAGATACCCTTAAAAAGATTCATAGAAAACACCGACCTTACCTAACCTTGTTAGTATCTTAAGATAAGCATCTTATTGCTTCGTAATTACAATTATTACCTAACCTATAATAGGTATAGGTTAAGTAATAATTGTAATTACGAAGCAATAAGATGCTTATCTTAAGATACTAACAAGGTTAGGTAAGGTCGGTGTTTTCTATGAATCTTTTTAAGGGGTATCTATTATGTTTAGTATATCACCTATGCACGTAGTTAATAAGTCAATATTGACTTTACGAATTTGCGAGAACGGGTTGCCCCATAAGAGACGCTTTGAACGAAATTAAGAAGTTGGCGGGAAAAGGTAGAATGACAGACATGGGTGAGGAGTGACAGTCAGGAGCCAGAGAGTGACAGTCAGGAGCCAGAGAGTGACAGTCAGGAGCCAGAGAGTGACAGTCAGGAGCCAGAGAGTGACAGTCAGGAGCCAGAGAGTGACAGTCAGGAGCCAGAGAGTGACAGTCAGGAGCCAGAGAGACAGACTGGCGAAGGATAAAGAGCGGAGCGCCTCAAGGATTGGTACTAAGACCCATACTATTTCTCATGTACGTTAATGACCTAACTATGCCAGTTGAGTCGTACATGTCCATGTTCGTGGACAGTACAAAATTAATAAGAAGAGTCTGGACAGATGTTAGTCTAAGAAATTGCTTTTGGAGTTGAACATGAGCAAGTATACGGGGTTGAAAATGAGAACAGGTGCCAGAGACGAGGAGGACACTACACAATGATAGGAAACTACCTTTCTAATGATCAGAGGAATACATGTAACTAGGAAAACGTCTTGGGGCCAGATTCACGAAGCAGTTACACAAGTACTTACGAAGGTGAACATCTTTCCTCAATCTTTGACGGCTTTGGTTACATTTACTAAACAGTTTACAAGCATGAAAACTTACCAACCAACTGTTCTTATTGTTATAAAATGCCTCCTGGTGCTTCGGAGTTCGTTAACTGTTTAATAATTGTAAACAAAGCAGCCAAAGATTGAGAAAAGATATGCAGATTCGTATGTGTTTGCGTAACTGCTTCATGAATCTGGCCCCTCAGACCAGTATTCCTGAACCTAAAATCTAAAATCACTGTACACCACCTATGTGAGAATAGTTCGAGAGTGTGCATCATCATCCCGGAGACCCCTCGTACCCCCTTCACATAACTGCATCACCTGACTGCCAAACGTGCATGTAAACATTACACACGTGGTCTCTAGTACATCCTATGAGAGACCAGCTGATGTGTGTTTACCTCAGACTTATTGGATGTGCCTTCTCGCTTAACCATCAGCTGTAATGGCCTTCAACAGCCGAACTGGTAAGTGTTTACATGGGGGACGCGTGCCCAAGAATGACAATGTTCACAAGGGGATATGTATCCAAGGACAGGTGGTCACAGGGGATACGTATCCAAAAATCAGTGTGTTTACATTGGGACACGTTTCCAAAAATGAGTCACAGCGAGCAAATTTATTCATGCTGTGATTTCAATGGGGAAGACTACAAGGGAGCAGCTCAAGCTCACACCAGTGGGAGAGACTACAAGGGAGCAGCTCAAGCTTACAACAGTGGGAGAGACTACAAGGGAGCAGCTCAAGCTTACAACAGTGGGAGAGAGAGAGACGAACAGTTGTGTAAGCGTTCAGTAGTGACGTAAGCATAAATGACTTATTTCAGGAATCGACAGTAAGGCAGTTATTGAAGCTGTTACGACAATGTTGAGGCCGCTGTGTCGCCACTGGCGGAGGTTATGGTGGCTCCTGGCAGTGATGTGCTCTGTGACATGAGCAGCACAGTACCAGCAGTGATGTGCTCTGTGACATGAGCAGCACAGTACCAGCAGTGATGTGCTCTGTGACATGAGCAGCACAGTACCAGCAGTGATGTGGTGGGGCAGGTCTGGAGGTTATGGTGGGTCCTGGCAGTGATGTAGTCTGTGACACCTGCCACTTAACTTTGTTGCCCTGTGTAGAGCAAGGGCTCTCAAATGGTCTAGTGTAGTGTAGTCTAGTGAGTATATGTTGTAAGGTTGGTGTAGTGACTAGTCAATACAGGAACCTTGGACGATAAATGCAGTAGAGAGGACGAGGGGCTGCGTGTGCCCAGTGTGACAACTGCTGATGTGGTGGGACTAGTTGGGACGTGTTACTACTGCTACATTGCTAGAACTAATCATCATTATAGTATGTGAGTTTAGTAATACTTTGTGAGTCATTGAGTAAAGGCCTTCAGCAGAGGTGTTGTGGCATATACGTTTTGTTCCTTGATTCTGATGGGTCGGGTCGCAGCGGAGACGAGAGTGCCTGCGGGGGTGCAGATATAACAATCGCCAGGTTCTTCTCTTGGATCCTTAAGGTGGTTCAGGTGAGCGCTCATTCACGTACCGTCGTTCTTGAGCGACATTAAGACCTCAGTAACCCCTGTCTGTTGCTGTTGCAAACTGCAGCTACTTTCCTATTAAAGATCTCTGCTGCTATTGAGGCGGATTGTATGAAGTCTTGTCGCAGTTGGTTCGGAGTTTGTTTTGGGACACTAAAGATGCCTCTGCTGTGTTTTATTAGTGTCAGGTGTTTTGAGTCATGGTTTAGAGTTTAGAGAGAGTGATGAGCGCCGGGGCCTGGTCAAGGATGGCTCTGGCTGTGTGGTGTGGAAAGTGCTCAGTGTGGTGAGTCTGGCGCCCATCTTGTGTCCGGACCTAACCACCATTAAGTCGGCTGGCTGATCTTGCCTTTATATTAAATTACCCGTTTGCTGGATGAAACCTTCCATCTTACCAATCCATACACACACATATATTTGTAGTCTGCTGCCCAATCCAGTTCTGCCTTTGTAAGTTAAATTTGTGGAGCGGATCTTCCATAGCAGACGCTTTAATTTTCCTGTGCGTGTTGTTAGTCGTAGACTCTTGTGTGCTGTGTTGTTGATTGTTGGTTGTGCTCCTTGAGTGGCGCTCGAGCACCACAGCTGTCTGAGGAGGAACTTTGATCTTGACCAGCTTTTCCACCAAGTTATTGAAAAGTGTTAGCTTGTGTACCACTCTTGGGTGTGCCATATTGTGTTGAGAAAAGTGGCCCTTGCAGTGGCACTGTGGCGTTTGTGTATCAGGCAGTGATGGACCCAGCCTAGCAAGTTACCTCTCACTCCTTTTCAACCATCGAGTAAAGGACAGTATATGGGCTTGCTATACTCTGGCAAATCGACTTGAGAATGGTCGAGGACGGACCGAAGCGTCGTCGTCCCTTCACTTTCTAGTGTGTGGTCTGGTCAACATTTTTCAGCCACGTTATTGTGACTCCTCGTCGGCACATGGGCTTGCTAATTCAAATTTCCAAGTCTAGGAAGACAGGAGATTTTGATATTTAGATGTCCAAAGATGCTGGCAAGACAGTTGGGAAGAGAAGGATGGGTGACGGTAGCTCCTAGCTGAGACCGTGAGAAAATATTGGGTTAACATCTTTGCCTTAACATTCCCGAGTAAGAGGGAGAGAGTGGCACTATATCACACTTGAATGGTCGTCCTCTGTGGATGCCACAGCGGCCAACACGCTACAAGTCGTCTGGTGTTGGTGCCAGAGGACACACTCCCATACTGAACACATGGCCAACTACAGAACTGACGATGGTATGAACATGAGAATAAGAATAAAGGTAACTGCAGAAGGCCTATTGGCCCATACGAGCCAATAGATGGCTTCACGGGCTCAACTACATTCAAATATTTTCCTGTGACTTCGTACTTCAACAGCGGGAGTTGGGCGCCAGCAGGCTGGTCGCCAGGAGGCTGGTCGCCAGGGGACTGGTCGCCAGGAGGCTGGTCGCCAGGAGGCTGGTCGCCAGAGAACTGGTCGCCACGTGTATTGAATGCTATCCTAATGTTAGTATTCCTACGTGTACTGTTGGAAGATATGTCAACATATTGAGAATAGTCTGAGGTCAGTTTAGCTGCGAGTGGTGGTACTGTGCATGTGTCAGGTGTGCACAGTACCGGAGGAAGGGGTGAGGCAGGTGTATAGTTGACACGTGTTACACCGCCACACACCAGTAGTGTGGCGCAGTTGTGTGGCGGTGAGAGGCACACTCAAGCGAGGACGTTTGTGGCTTTCTAAGCCGAGAGTGATTTAGAAATTAACAGTGATACACGGACTGTATGAACCATGTTGGGATTACACCAGCGACGCGGGGATTACTCTAGTGGTGTAGGGATTACACCAGCGACGCGGGGATTACTCTAGTGGTGAAGGGATTACACCAGCGACGCAGGGATTACTCTAGTGGTGTAGGGATTACACCAGCGACGCGGGGATTACACCAGCGACGCAGGGATTACTCTAGTGGTGTAGGGATTACACCAGCGACGCAGGGATTACTCTAGTGATGTAGGGATTACACCATCGACGCGGGGATTACTCTAGTGGTGTAGGGATTGCACCAGCGACGCGGGGATTACACCAGCGACGCAGGGATTACTCTAGTGGTGTAGGGATTACACCAGCGACGCAGGGATTACTCTAGTGGTGTAGGGATTACACCAGCGACGCAGGGATTACTCTAGTGGTGTAGGGATTACACCAGCGACGCAGGGATTACTCTAGTGGTGTAGGGATTACACCAGCGACGCAGGGATTACACCAGCGACGCAGGGATAACCTTTGCAATGCAGGGATTACCCAAACTATTCAGGGGTTACCCTTGCAATGCCAGGATTAGCCAAACTATGCAGGAATTACCCAAGCTATGCATGGCTTACCAAAGCTATGAAGGGATTACCCAAGCGATGCAGAGATTACACCAGTAAATCCCCGTATAGTAACAGTCGCAGGGATTACTCCTAATACAGGGATTACACTATCGGTGTAGAGATTTCAGCAGTGACCAACTTAGAGATGAGAGTCTGAGTTATGAAGTACACAGCTCTTCTATATCATGTTCCCTCTCTTGGACACAGAAACTCTATGGGCAAGTCGCCAAATATTTCTGTGTTTTAAAGTCAGAAGTTTCCCTATCTTTATTTACCTCCTGGAGGCCACATCTGCCTTTATTTACCTCTTGGAGGCCACACACATGCCTTTATTTACCTCCTGGAGGCCACACCTGCCTTTATTTACCTCCTGGAGGCCACACACCTGCCTTTATTTACCTCCTGGAGGCCACACACCTGCCTTTATTTACCTCCTGGAGGCCACACACCTGCCTTTATTTACCTCCTGGAGGCCACACACCTGCCTTTATTTACCTCCTGGAGGCCACACACCTGCCTTTATTTACCTCCTGGAGACCACACACCTGCCTTTATTTACCTCCTGGAGGCCACACCTGCCTTTATTTACCTCCTGGAGGCCACACCTGCCTTTATTTACCTCCTGGAGGCCACACACATGCCTTTATTTACCTCATGGAGACCACACACCTGCCTTTATTTACCTCCTGGAGGCCACACCTGCCTTTATTTACCTCTTGGAGGCCACATCTGCCTTTATTTACTTCCTGGAGGCCACACCTGCCTTTATTTACCTCCTGGAGGCCACACCTGCCTTTATTTACCTCCTGGAGGCCACACACCTGCCTTTATTTACCTCCTGGAGGCCACACACCTGCCTTCCAACTTTCCTTATGGACTTCGTTATCTTCCGGGGTTTGTAAGGTGTTATTCAAGTATGACTATTTAAAGCCAATCCCTCCAGAGGTTAGTAGATATAGATAATTATGTATATCTCTTGTTCTTGAGGAAGTGACATATATCGACATTCAGATTGTAAGTTAAATGTTACTCTATGCCAAAGGTATAAGGTTGATTTACACTGCTATACACCAGCAGTAGCGGGATGGTGAGTGATTGTAAGACTGTAACACAATGTTTGCAAGATATATATATATATATATATATATGTATATATGTTGACCAGACCACACACTAGAAGGTGAAGGGACGACGACGTTTCGGTCCGTCCTGGACCATTCCCAAGTCAATACTGAAACGTCGTCGTCCCTTCATCTTCTAGTGTGTGGTCTGGTCAACATACTCCAGCCACGTTATTGTGACTCATTATATATCTTGCCTCTATATATCTACCTCTATATGCACCTCCTTGTCCTCCGGGACATATTGTCTTGGGTAGATTGTCTGTTGCTTCCACCAGCTGTATCTCGGATCCTCCTTGTGCAGGACTCGTCTTAGATGGTGGCGCACGTGTGTCAGTGTGGCGGGAAGTAAGTCTCCAACAAGGTCGAACATTTTTTCCTAAGTTCTGAGGCCGTGAATGACGAGAGGGGTACCTAGAAGGAAGGAAGAGGAGGGAGGGAAGGGGTGGGGGTCTTAGAGAGTTCTCTCTCTCTCTCTCTCTCTCTCTCTCTCTCTCTCTCTCTCTCTCTCTCTCTCTCTCTCTCTCTCTCTCTCTCTCTCTCTCTCTCTCTCTCTCTCTCTCTCTCTTTCTTGGCTCCTAAACACCCCGCATCCTTCAGTCGGAGAAGGAAGCGAGAAGTCGGACTCGCGAACAGTAGCGAGTGGAGTACCACAAGGATCGGTGCTGGGACCAATTCTATTTATAGTATATGTTAACGACATGTTTACAGGCGTAGAGTCCCACATGCCGATGTTTGCGGATGACGCAAAGTTGATGAGAAGAGTTGTGACAGATGAGGATTGCAGGATCTTCCAAGAGGACCTGAACAGGTTGCAGAGGTGGTCAGAGGAATGGCTCCTGGAGTTCAACACGAGCAAATGTAAAGTTATGGAAATGGGACAAGGAGATAGGAGACCAAAGGGACAGTACACAATGAAGGGGAACAGCCTACCTGTGACGACGCGAGAAAGAGACCTGGGCATGGACGTAACACCCAATCTATCTCCTGAGGCACATATAAATAAGATAACGACAGCAGCGTACTCTACGCTGACCAAACTTAGAACATCATTCAGAAACCTAAGTAAGGAGGCACTTAGGGCGCTTTACACTGCCTACGTAAGGCCAGTCTTAGAGTATGCCGCCTCATCATGGAGTCCCCATCTGAAGAAGCATATAAGGAAACTGGAAAAGGTTCAGAGGTTTGCAACGAGACTCGTCCCAGAGTTAAGACGGATGGGGTATGAGGAGCACCTGAGGGAACTGTGCCTTACGACACTAGAAAGAAGAAGAGAGAGGGGTGACATGATAGGAACGTATAAAATACTCAGGGGGATTGACAGAGTGGACATAGACGAAATGTTCACACGGAATAGTAACAGAACGAGGGGACATGGGTGGAAGCTGGAAACTCAGATGAGTCACAGAGATGTTAGGAAGTTTTCTTTTAGCGTGAGAGTAGTGGGAAAATGGAATGCACTTAAGGAGCAGATTGTGGAAGCAAATACTATTCATAATTTTAAAACTAGATATGATAGGGAAATAGAACCATAGTCATTGCTGTAAACAACCGATGCTCGAAAGGCGGGATCCAAGAGTCAATGGTCGATCCTGCAGACACAATTAGGTGAGTACAGGCGTCAGCCGCGACGGATATCGTAAAACTCGACACAGTTAAGGAGTAATTAAGTCCTCCGCATCTCCAGTAAGCTAACGTTACACACCGGTGTTTGCGAGCTGACAAACTTGTGCACTTAAGCTGCCTTATAAGGTTTAAATATCTTATGAGAAGTCAGTCAGTCAGATATGACCATATAGCACTTCTCCCTCATCACAAGTGCAGCAAAATTGCTTCATTATTTGGTTTTGGATTTTATCACATATATGTAATTTATAATTTCGAGTTGACAATATTGTACAAGTGTAGAGTAAAGCAGCAATAGCGGCGCTGGAATACTTGGGACAAGACAAGATTCAGTTGTTGTTTAAGATTCAGCTACCGGGAACCAAAAGTTGCAAGTAGCACGGGCTATGGTGACCCCGTGGTGGACTTACCTGGCACAGGAGCGGAGCTGTAACTTCACAGGGGATAGCCTGAGTGACATCATCTTCTCTACACAGGGATCACACACGTGTCATCACCTTGTTAACTCTCACCTCACACCCAAGTTTTATTGCATGCAAGTCTACGGCAGGTCAACACACGCTCCCAGTGCTGCCACCAGAGAAGTGGAGCTGTTATTGAAGCGAAGACCAGGTTATCTTGCTAAACGTCCAGCAACACATGATGGGGAAACTGTGACAAGTATAGACTTCCCTAGTAGTATGCATCCATCAGTCTCAGGAGACTATGGAGTTGCGCTCTGGTTGTCGGTCTGGAGTGGCCTCACCAGGGCGCAAAGCTAAGGTAGGTTGATTCGGGGGAGAAGCTGTTACCCAGGCAGCAGGTACCCCCCCCCCCCTTCTCCACGGCGCTGAAAGTCTTCCTACACTACACTTTCCTACACTCTTGTGAAGGATACTTGGCTTCATTTATCCTCCCACGTGGTTGTCGCTATTGAGGACGCCGCATATGAGACCATTGTGTAGTCTGTATTTACACCCAGAGTAATTTTTGCTCGAGTTTCCTTGTAAGGAACCACAAGCATGTCCCTGTGGGCAGACCTCCGTGCCTGGTATATCTGAAGAGCATAGACTGTGGTGGTGCAGTCGGGCGGGTGAGGTGGTTCCACCAGGAGTGGCTCTGGATACCCCACAGTTAAGGGGCGTCCTATCTTTGGGGACCTCCAGTTCTCCAACTGAAAGATATTTAAATTCACTTCCAGTTTAAGGTTGCCTGTCACTGACCGACTTAAAGAGTGCAGTCACGTGATTTTGTATATATTCGGGTCCATTCAGAAATCTCCAAGCTTTGAGGGAGATTTATGGCCGTTCAAACTCGGCTCGTCAAGCAGTTGGAAAGCTTAAGGTGGTGAGGAGACAGGGTCGAGCCCCTTGAGGTGGTGCTTGGGGGCCGAGGAGACTGAGAGAAGAGCGTGTGGTGTGGTGAAGGATGGAGGTGATGTGGTGCACTCTGGGTAAGATGATGTGTTGAGATGTGCCGCCTGGCTCATCTACACCTTCACCACTTCTCTTATACACTTACACTCCTCTTTAATGTGGCTCAGCCACTACAACATTTGTAATATATCATTTATATTTGTCCTCTCTCATTATCTCTCTCTCTCATATATATATATATATATATATATATATATATATATATATATATATATATATATATATATATATATATATATATATATACACACACACACACACATACATATGTTCTACCTAGTAACCAAAACGTCGTACTCGACCTACTATGCAAGGCCCGATTTGCCTAATAAGCCAAGTTTTCCTGAATTCGTATATTTTTCATTTTATCTTATGAAATGATAAAGCTATTCATTTCACTATGTATGAGTAAATTGTTCTTTATTCGAGTTAAAACTAGCATAGATATATGACCGAACCTAACCTACCTAACCTAACCTATCTTAACCTAACCTACCTAACCTAACCTATCTTAACCTTACCTAAACTAACATAATTAAGTCAATAATTTATGTTCCTGACATAATATAATATTAATGATTCAAATAAACTAATTAGAAACAATTTATTGAAACTGAAGAAAATCACTCCGCCTATTAGACAAATCGGGCCTTGCATAGTAGGCCGAGAAGTGTATTCTGGCTACTAGGTACGACATATATATATATATATATATATATAATTTATATATTGTATTTAATTGATATTGGATGATTATGTGTCGGTGAGAAGAGAGATGTTGATAGTGATGTGTTGATAGTGTTGGTTGTGTTACAGGAGCAGCCACGGGGCCGGTGGGGAGCGGCAGGATGGAGGCTGAACGCTTCCTCCTCAAGTGGAACAACCACCAGAGCAACCTGGTGACGGTGTTCGACCAGCTGTACGAGCAGGAGGCCTTCACCGACGTCACCCTCGCCTGCGACGGCCGCACCTTCGCCGCCCACAAGGTCATCCTCTCAGCCTGCAGCCCATACTTCCAGGCGCTCTTCCTGGGCAACCCCTGCAAGCACCCCATTATCTTCATGAGGGACGTGAGGGCCGGGGACCTAGAGGCTCTCCTCTCCTTCATGTACCGAGGAGAGATTAACGTCCACCAGCACGACCTTTCCTCCTTCCTCAAGACGGCTGAAAGTCTCCAGATTAAAGGACTCTCCGACTCCTCTGAGAGACATAAGGAGACTTCGAAGATTCTAGAAGCTATGGAGCGGAAGTTCTGCTCGCCGGGGCTTCAGCAGCACCACCACCAGCCGCCGCCCATCAACACCACCACGCCCACTATCGGCAGCACGGCCATCGGCGCGCCCATCATGCCCACGGTCACCAGTACAGAGTCGCCCACGCCCCCGGCTAAGAAGTTCAAATCTCTGGATGATCTGCCCAGGATCTTGCCCAAGATGAAGCCCCTGCCCACGCCCCCGGGGTTGGTCACGCCCATGCCGGGGCTCCTCACGCCCATCACCCTCGCCGCCACTGTCATGAAGAACGCCGCCCATGCCGCCCACGTTGCTCACAACGCCCACATAAGTCCGCCCACGCCAGATACCAACTCCTCGCCTATCACCGACGCCTCCACGCCGCCCAAGGATAGAAAGAAGGTCAGAATGATGTTTTCTTTGTCTTGTTCACCGTCATGTTCACTCATGTTCACTCTCAGACCGGGATATTCTGTCATGTCGTCATTTACTGTCTAGTAATTTTCCCAGACAGGGGAACATGTTCAGAACATAGTTTTTATTGTGATGGTGTTATGTTCACTGTCAGGAGTCATGTTCACTGTCAGGAGTCATGTTCACTGTCAGGAGTCATGTTCACTGTCAGGAGTCATGTTGAGTCATGTTCACAGTCAGTAGAGAGTTGAGGGTGAAGGTGTAGTCTGCGTTAAATATTATATAACTTGTAGAACAGCCACTATAGGTGAGGTCTTGGAGTCTCCCTGTAGAGGACTGTAGACTCCATGTAGAGGACCGTGTAGACTGTAGACTCCCTGTAGAGGACTGTAGACTTCCTGTAGAGGACGGTAGACTCCCTGTAGAGGACTGTAGACTTCCTGTAGAGGACGGTAGACTCCCTGTAGAGTACTGTAGACTCCCTGTAGAGGACGGTAGACTCCCTATAGAGTACTGTAGACTCCCTGTAGAGGACGGTAGACTCCCTATAGAGTACTGTAGACTCCCTGTAGAGGACTGTAGACTTCAACATTGCTATGATAGTAAGACTCAACGGTAATAATGTTGGTAGGGAGATAGTATAAGAGTATAAGGCCAAATGTAATAGTGAGAGAGCCAGTTACTAACACCATACCCATATATAACCATATAACAGAGGTTATAGTGGCACCATATAACAGAGGTTATGGTGCCACTCATTCTTGGCACCTGGGCACCATACACCTCAATATTATATGACTTTACAGTCATCATACACGATTATATGCTTCACAGTCCTGGGTATATGGGCGCTGCTGTGTTTATATGGGCGCTGCTGTGTTTATATGGGCGCTGCTGTGTTTATATGGGTGGTCCTGTGTTTATATAGGTAGTGCTATGTTTATATGGGTGGTGCTTTATTCCTATTGGTAAATTATGTGTATTAGAATGTGGATATATATGGGTTGATCAGAGATCTACACGAGAACACATAGTATGAAGGTCTGCAAGAGTATATACATAGTACCCGAAGGTATACATAGTGTTTAAGGTTATACACGGTATCTGGGAAGATGCATGGTGTCCAGAGATATACATGGTCCCCCAGGATACAGATGGTGGCCGGGAATATTGTAAGTCACCATCCAGGACACTCTTAGTGTACTGTGGGTCGTAAGTGTACTGTGGGTCGTAAGTGTACTGTGGGTCGTAAGTGTACAGTGGGTCGAGTGTGTGGAGGGTGTAGCTAGTGTATTACAGGAGAGGTGGTGGAGGGCGGTGATGTGGCCCCAGTTTACCTGGGAGAGTGTTCCACCACACCCCCCTCTAGTTTACCTGTGTCACGCCGGACTCTACTGTAGAAGTAGAGCACCCTCGCCCCCCCCCCCCGCCCCAGGGGCCCCCACAAGTGGTGCAGCAACACTGGTCCACCACAACACTGCCCGCAACACTCACGGTACCTACCACAGCCCCTCCATGGCTACTGTTTTGTTGTTGATGTGGCACGTGGCCAGTGTGGGTGTGGCCAGTGTGGGTGTGGCCAGTGTGGGTGTGGCCGGGGGTGGTGTGGCCAGTGTGGGTGAGAAAGGGAAGCAACTAACAGTCGGCCTAGTTGTTCCACTTGTCTGATTGGCTCCTATTTTCTTTCTCTCTCTCTCTCTCTCTCTCTCTCTCTCTCTCTCTCTCTCTCTCTCTCTCTCTCTCTCTCTCTCTCTCTCTCTCTCTCTCTCTCTCTCTCTCTCTCTCGACAGTGGTGACCTGCTCCTGGTAGCTGACAGTGGTGACCTGCTCCTGGTAGCTGACAGTGGTGGCCAGGTCCTGGTAGCTGACAGTGGTGACCTGCTCCTGGTAGCTGACAGTGGTGGCCAGCTCCTGGTAGCTGACAGTGGTGGTCAGGTCCTGGTAGCTGACAGTGGTGGCCAGGTCCTGGTAGCTGACAGTGGTGGCCAGCTCCTGGTAGCTGACAGTGGTGGCCAGGTCCTGGTAGCTGACAGTGGTGACCTGCTCCTGGTAGCTGACAGTGGTGGCCAGCTCCTGGTAGCTGACAGTGGTGGC
>NC_091183.1:36132765-36252765 GCF_040958095.1 Procambarus clarkii | reverse complement strand
CACCACTAACCACCACCACTAACTACCACCACTAACTACCACCAACCACCACCACTAATCACCACCACCACAGCCCCCAACAAGGCAGGACTCGTCAACACATGCACATGGTCCCAACAAGGTGTGTATTTATCTTGGCTATCTTGGGTAAGATAAGGCCCTTCCTCGCGCCCCCTCCCCCCCCCCCCTCTTCCCCTCCGCCAGGTATATCCCCCCCATCCTTCCCCTATCCCATTTGAGCCCCTGCTCTTCCAAATATAGATCATTCAACCCAAATTACGGTGTTGGTGATCTGTGGAGTGTGTGTGTGTGTGTGTGTGTGTGTGTGTGTGTGTGTGTGTGTGTGTGTGTGTGTGTGTGTGTGTGTGTGTGTGTGTCTGTGCTGGTGATGGTGAAGCTGTTGTGGTGGCAGAGCCTTGGTGAACCTCCTTGTCTTTACCTCTCACTGTCGATGCTTAACTCTCACCAAAATATAAAGACGGGAACTAAATATATATAAGGCAGTCCAATCACCGTATAGAAGGAAAAAGCAACATAAACTCGGGAATTATTCACGTGGGAAGACCTTAACTCTTGACCAACACAACACAGTAGCCGTCACAACTGCAACAACAGTGACAGGTTGGATAACAACAACTTCTCAAGCCAGAGATGCCAGGACCAGGATTCACGAAGCAGTTACGCAAGCACTTACGAACCTGTACATCTTTTCTCAATCTTTGGCGGCTTTGTTTACAATTATTAAACTGTTAATGAGCTCGGAAGCACCAAGAGGCTGTTTTTAATAATAACAACAGTTGATTTGGAAGTTGTCATGCATGTAAACTGTTTAATAAATGTAACCAAAGCCGTCAAAGATTGAGGAAAGATGTACATGCTTATAAGTACTTGCGTAACGGCTTCGTGAATCTGGCTCCAGATGAGTGAAGCAGACACTAGTACACTTCAAGACACTAGTGCTCTCTAGGGTGGAATATTCTGGTATACTTACACACCCATTCAAACCTGGAGAAATTGCTGACCTGGAGAACGTGCAAAGATCTTTTGATCCTAAAATCCACTCAATAAAACATCTGAATTATTTTGGACAACTTAAAAATTGTTATATATGTATTCTCTAGAGCGCAGGCGGGAGAGAAGCATAATTTATACTTGGAAAATATTCGAGTGACTGGTTCGAAATCTGCACACGGAAATAACACCACAGGAGACGAGGAGGCATGGCAGGATGTGCAGAATGGCCCCGTTGAAGAGCAGAGGTGCAACAGGTACTCTGAGAGAGAGAACTCTATCAACATCAAGAGCCCGAGACTCCAAGAGCCCTAAACAGGAGAGACTTATCTAGCAGATCTCTCACGACGTTCAAAAGAGAACTTGATGAACGCCTCTAAATGCTTCCGTCAACCGGGCTGTGATTCGTAAGTTTAGGCTGTGACCAGCCGCGTCTAACAGCCTGGTTGACCAGATCACCATCCAGGAGGCCTGGTCTGAGACCGGGCCGCGGGGACGTTGATCCTCGAAACAAACGCAAGGTAAAATGCGCATTTCATTCGGGTGGTGAGGAGTGATAGTGACGGAGGATGGTGAAGGTGGTGGAGGGATTGGGCGTGGGAGGGGGGGTCACCGGTGATGGTAGTGACCCCCCCCCCCATAACTACCCCATCTCCACCCACCTTTCACCTCCCCTTCCCATCTCTCCCCTCACTCAGGGCAGGTCTGACGCCACAGTTTCGATCCAGAGTGAGCATGGGTAGTATTGATCTCGTGGGGGGGGGGGGCACTAGCAGCATCCTCTCACACACACACACACACACACACACACACACACACACACACACACACACACACACACACACACACACACACACACAGAGAGAACTCTCTGTGGGGTTGAAAGTGTCTCACTGGTAGGCTTAGTCATATGTGTGTGTATGGTAGGTGTGGGGGCCCTACACCCCCTCCATGATGGGTGGGGGTACCCCCCCCCCCCATCAAGGAGCATGTCCATCCTTGCTGGGGGGGGGGTACATGGGGTAGGGGTGGGGGGGTAACTGGTGTCAGCCCCACACGTGATTCAGGGACTGTTGTTGGGTATTATAGTGAGGGTGCCCCGCTGTGTGGCAGCTGGCTGGCACTTGGTCACACTAGGGTGTGGTCACACACCTCGACACTTAGCTACACTAGCCCGGATGTGGCTCACCCACCTCTCGGCTGGGTCAGTGCCCTGGGTAAATACTGGTTTAGACATAGGGTTATTGCCTTATGAAGCAAATTACCAGGTAGCATAATTCACGGGGGAGATCACTGGAGTGTTTCAAGCGTAGGTTAGACATGTATGTGAATGAGTTTGGGTGCATATCCATAGGAGCTGCCTTGATGGACCTATAGTCCTGTTGCTGTTCCTTTTGTTTGTATGCTATTATGTTGTAGTGGTGCAGTGGTTGAGCGTGGGTGATGGTGGGTGATGGTGGGTGTTGGGGGGTGTTGGTGGGTGTTGGGGGGGGGGGTGTTACAGGTGTGGAGTGTGGGGGGGGGGGCACGGGTCACACTAGAGCACCAAGTGGTAAGAGTGGGCATGGTGAGGGTGTTGGGAGGGAGAGGGGTATGTATACATGCACCCCCTGATGTATGTGTATACTTACACCCCCTGGTGTATGTGTATACACCCCCCCCCTGGTGTATGAGCCTGCAGGCGCCGCTCCACCTCCTAACACACATCCTAACATTAGGAGTTCAATAGAGAGGAACTACTCTCTCGCTCCTCCTGCCAAACTTACCTTTAACATTGTGCAAGTTATCACAGTCGACACTTTCTTTTCTTTGTTGTTTAACTTGTTTAAGATTCAGCTACTGGGAACCAAAAGTTGCAAGTAGCACGGGCTATGGTGAGCCCGTGGTGGACTTACCTGGCACAGGGGGCGGGGCTGTAACTGTTTCTTCTTGTTCTTTTCTTTATTCACATGCAGTTATATAGGACTCTAATGTTGAAGGTGTCGTACATGTCACTCGCGCGCGTGTGTGTGTGTGTGTGTGTGTGTGTGTGTGTGTGTGTGTGTGGTGTGTGTGTGTGTGTGTGTGTGTGTGTGTGTGTGTGTGTGTGTGTGTGTGTGTGTGTGTGTGTGTGTGTGTGTGTGTGGTGTGTGTGTGTGGTGTGTGTGTGTGGTGTGTGTGTGTGGTGTGTGTGTGTGTGTGTGTGTGTGTGTGTGTGTGTGTACTCACCTAGTTGTGCTTGCAGGGGTTGACCTCTACTCTTTCGGCCCGCCTCTCATCTGTTAATTAATCAACTGTTACTAACTACTAACTAATTTTTTTCACAAACACACACACACACAGGAAGCAGCTCCGTAACAGCTGTCTAACTCCCAGGTACCTATTTATTGCTAGGCGAACAGAGGCATCATGGTGAAAGAAACTCTGCTCATTTGTTTCCGCCGGCGCCGGGAATCGAACCGGGCCACGGGATTACGAGTCCCACGCGCTTTCCACTCAGCTACCAGACCCTCTCAACCTGCTAATTGTCTTCAGTCTTAATCTCTCACGGCTCTACAAATCTCACTTTAGCCTCTTTGTCATTTATTATCTTGTACAAAAATTTCGTTTTGCTTTCCTTGTTTCTTAATGTCTATCTCCTATGGAGATAGAAATAGATTAGATTTCTATAGAAATCCTAAAATCTATTTCTTGAAGTAGATAGATTTCTATTCTCCCTTGAAGAATTGTCTTACTCTCATGTCTTCTCCATTATAGCCTGCTTGTCCTCTTCTGGCCACAACCACATAATCGGTGATCAATACTCTCTGGTCACTATTGCTGTTAGAGGTTCAGTGCTCTCAATGTTCATCTTGCTCTGTGTAGACCAGGTCTGCCCTTGATGGTTGCTCTACCTCTTATGTCAGCCCTCACTCACATATGTGATGTGATGTCTTATGTCAGCCCTAACTCACATATTGGCAAGTTCCTTTCTTCAACGTCGACCACCTTCATGATTCATGTCTCTTCACATATATATATATATATATATATATATATATATATATATATATATATATATATATATATATATATGTGTGTGTGTGTGTGTGTGTAGTCACCTAGTTGTGCTTGCAGGGGTTGAGCTTTGGCTCTTTGGTCCAGCCTCTCACCCGTCAATTTAATCGTGTACAGATTTCTGAGCTTATCGAGGTCCATCATCTCTACATTTGAAACTATAACAATAAGAGACGTGTGTGTGTGTGTGTGTGTGTGTGAGTGTGTGAGTGTAGGCGTGGCACTGGGGCCGGGCCTGGCGCGTGGGCAGTATTGATCAGTGAGGGGCGAGGGGTACATGCCACCCTTACCCCCTCACTAACAACCAGACCTCTCTCCTCTCCCAAAGCAACCCGCTCTACCCTAACTATCTCCCTTATCCCCTCTTCCACCCTATGTGGCTCACCCTCCACCCTAGAATGCCAGCAGCAGTGCCAGCCACGTGGCTCACCCTCCACCCTAGAGGGCCAGCAGCAGTGCCAGCCACGTGGGGTTTCCCTCTGGAAGCTGCACAACCAGCCGCTGGAAATCCTGCACCCCGGAAGGTAGTGACTCAGGGATAACTGCAGAAAAACTCAGACCGGAGTTTTAACGTTATCATTTTGTCTATCTTAGTGGTTGTTGGTGATGGTGTGGTTGTTGGTGTGGTGGTTGGCGAGGGTGTGGTGGTTGGCGAGGGTGTGGTGGTTGGTGTGGTGTGGTGGTTGGCGAGGGTGTGGTTGGCGTGGTAGTGGTGAGTGTGGTGTTGAAGGAGACGACGTGGTGGGTGTAGCAAGACACAAGGTGGTGCTAGCAAGAGAACACCCACTCCACCGCCCCCCCTCCCCCCCCGTTTGTGAGTGTCCCAGGGGGGGAGAGGGAGGAGGGGGCGGCGTCCCCCAACCATCGTCCACTCAGCCACCAGCCAGGCCGGTGTCCTCTATGGCTGCCCCTCGCCCACGGGTTCCTGGCCTCAGCCTCCACACACTCAGCAACACTTACAAGCAACACCACAGCACCTTGTGAACACACTTGTTCCTGGCGGCTGTAACACTATGACGTCACTGCCGATACACACACCATTTATATAATCCTAGAAACGGACACAGAAATGCCAGAGCAGATTTGTCTAGACTATTATATGCCCGGCTTAATGAATTGTCCAGCAGGTTTGGTCATATGATGGCTGGTCCAGTCACACCAGGAGAGGGGGGGGCGTGGGGGGGGTCATAAGTTGGTGACCGTCTGTATCTCGTATGAGAATGAGGAAAATCAACGGTGCAAGGACTGTGCCCTGAGGTACTGAGCTTTTCACTGTGCTTGTATTTGATTTGATTGATTGTTTCTCCTTGTGTCTGATTTGACAGGAAATTGAACATCCATCGCCCCACTTTACCTGTTATTCCTAGTGCCTTCATTGTGTGTGCTATTACTCCGTGTGCAGGCGAGGAGTCACAATAACGTGGCTGAAGTATGTGAACCAAACCACACACTAGAAGGTGAAGGGACGACGACGTTTCGGTCCGTCCTGGACCATTCTCAAGTCGACCATTCTCACAATCGACTTGAGAATGGTCCAGCACGGACCGAAACGTCGTCGTCCCTTCACCTTCTAGTGTGTGGTCTGGTCAACTATCACTCCATGGTCACACTTATCGAATACCATTGCTATGTCCGTGTATACCACACCTGCCTTCTGTTATTCTTCAAATACATCAGTGATTTTGTCATAGTGGTTGAGTAGCTGCGAAAGGCATGATATTCCCTTCATATTGACCTGGGTTGTGGAGATCATTGGTCTCCATACAACTGCAGATGTTACACTCAATTACTCTAGCAAAACTTGTATTATGTGGGACGTTAGGCCAACTGGTCTGTTTGTTCTTCTGGAGTACCGTCTGCGTTCTCTTTCTACGCTGCTGCTGCTGCTGCTGCGGCTGCTGCTGCTGCGGCTGCTGCGGCTGCTGCTGCTGCGGCTGCTGCGGCTGCTGCTGCTGCGGCTGCTGCTGCTGCTGCTGCTGCTGCTGCTGCTGCTCTTTCTGGCTGTAAGCAAAGGAACATGTCTCTCACACACCTTATATGCTTTGCCAGTGTGTTGTTGTATTCCTTGCCTGGGAGAGTTATTACTTAGAACAGGTTTCCCTCTGGATGTTTGAAAGTTCCAGGTTTATTTTGTCCAATCTGTCCTTTTATCATTAAAATTGAATTTATTGGATAACCCGTCTCGACTGAAAAATTTGTATGGACATATTATGAGTATGATTGGTGTTTGCACTTCAATGGTCTTGTGGTGTCTCTCTCTCCCTGCTCAAGGGCCTACCTTACCTTGAGGTTACCTTACCTACTGGCACTATATTTGCTGACCTCTACACTGTTGCAAGTGGCACCCAAAATGGTTATGGCGTCTACTTGACAAGGTTTAACTGGACTCTTCCTTGCATTCCTGAAAGACCCTGGAAGATACATCACTGAGGCCTTGGATATCCTTAACTATGTTTTTCCTTCATTAACTTATTTCGTGTGTTACTGTAAGTGGTTTACCTAGACAGTCAGACCAGTGGTCAGCGCCCTGTCATGGTGTCAGCAAGTGCAGTTAGGCAGCAGGCGTGTCAACACTGTCATTATCTAGGCATGTGGCGGGGTGGGTGGGAGTAGTGCCATGTGGACCGTGCCATGCAGGTGGATGCCACGATGCCATGCAGGGAGCAAGTGAATAGTTTACCGAGTCAGTGACTGGCACACCAGCAGGCAGGTTAGTGCCTTGTTGCTCACTCCCACTGTGTGCCTTGTAACCTGTCCACCACCGCCCACGGTATGGGGGCCCACTATCACCCATGGGATTGTTATGGGGCCCACTACCGCCCACGGTATGGGTATGGGGGGGCCTACTACCACCACTCACGGGATGGGTATGGGGCCCACCCTACACCTGGACCCTGCCACATGTGGCGGTAGTGCCCAGGTGTAGGGTGCAGGGTGAGGGTGGACGGGGCGTGTGCCCTGGCGGCACTCACACACACATGTTGGAAATATCGATCGGAGGGCGCGAGGCGTGCCGGGCAGCAGCAGCGGTGGTGGTGGTGGTGTCGCACGTGGCCCAGGCGCCTGGAGCCTCACCCAGTGTGGTGCTACCACACTCCCTCACCCCTACACCTCACCCACCCATGTAGCCCCATGTACCTACCACCTCACAACACGGTACATGTACCTACCGCCTCACAACACGGTACATGTACCTACCACCTCACAACACGGTACACGTACCTACCGCCTCACAAGACTCATGCACCTCCATCCTCGCCAGCTCTCCTCTCCCTCCTTCCCTACACACTCCGCCTCAGGGAGCACACACTTGACCGCCTCCATACCCAGCTCCCACTCCACCATAACCACCTCTTGCTCTCCACTACACCCCCTTACCTATCACTACACTACACTACGCCTTACCTTACCTATGGACTCTATCCTCCTTCCCCCTCTCCCACCCATTACAAGTCATAACTCCCCTCCCCTTGGCTACCTACCCCTTACCCATGCCTGCTCCCTTCTTCCGTAGCCCTTTAAACCCCATGCCTATGCCTGCCCCCCCTCCCCTAGCCCTTTAAACCCTCTTACAGTGGTAGTGTTGGGATCAATATTGGCGCTCACTCAGCCTCTTGTCAATCGATACAATACCCCAAACTAGGGAGAGTGTCTCTCAGACGGGCTGGAGAACACGGGTTCCTCTCCTGCAGCCCCTACGTCGTTAGCGGAGCCTCCCTCACCCCTCACACCTCACCCCTCACACCTCACACCTCACACCTCACCCCTCACCCCTCACCCCTCACACCTCACCCCTCACCCCTCACACCTCACCCCTCACACCTCACACCTCACCTTGAAGCACCCTTACACTTCCACTCTTGCTCTCAATCACCTATTTTAACGCACCTTTACCGTCTCAAGTTCTGTCCAGTATGTGATGGGGCAGGCTGAGACGGTGCTGAGCAGGCTGGGACGGTGATGGGGCAGGCTGGAACGGCGCTGAGCAGGCTGGGACGGCGCTGAGCAGGCTGGGACGGTGCCGAGCAGGCTGGGACGGCGCTGAGCAGGCTGGGACGGCGCTGAGCAGGCTGGGACTGTGCTGAGCAGGCTGGGACGGCGCTGAGCAGGCTGGGACTGTGCTGAGCAGGCTGGGACGGTGCCGAGCAGGCTGGGACTGTGCTGAGCAGGCTGGGACGGTGCCGAGCAGGCTGGGACTGTGCTGAGCAGGCTGGGACGGTGCCGAGCAGGCTGGGACTGTGCTGAGCAGGCTGGGACGGCGCTGAGCAGGCTGGGACGGTGCTGAGCAGGCTGGGACAGTATTCAGACAGACTGAGATGTATTGGGGCAGTGCTGGGACAAGCTGGGACAGTGCTGGGACAGGCAGGGGGTAACCCCGGGGCCCCACAGGGGGTCATGGTATTGATCGAGTGGGTGCGGGTAGTGGGTAAGGTGGGGAGGGGGGGGGGTGGGGGGTGGGACACAAGTGGGGTAGTGACGCGTGCCACGGGAAGCTGCTCCCCCCCCCTATTCTCCCCCATCCACCCAACACACATACGGCTGAGTGGACAGCGCTCTGGGGTCGTAATCCTAAGGACCCGGGTTCGATCCCCAGGGAAAAAGGGGTAGACATAAATGGGCAAAGTTTCTTTCACCCTGATGCTCCTGTTCACCTAACGGTAAATAGGTACCTGGGAGTTACACAGCTGCTACGATCTGCTATGTAGTAGACATAATAGAGGAGCAATCAATTGGTTAGAAAGGCGGGGTCCAAGAGCTAATTGCTCGATTCTGCAGATATAAATAGTAAACACACACACACACACAAATGAGCAAAGTTACTATCACCCTGATGCCCCTGTTACCTAGCAGTAAATAGGTACCCGGGAGTTAGTCAGCTGTCACAGGCTGCTTCCTGGGGGGTGTGTGTGGTGTGTGAAAAAGAAAGTAGTTAGTAAACATTTGATTGACAGTTGAGAGGCGGGCCGAAAGAGCAAAGCTCAATCCCCGCAAACACAACTAGGTGAATACACACACACACACACACACACACACACACACACACACACACACACACACACACCTGCTAACTCTCCCCCATCCAGTGACACCTGCGACCCCCTCCCCCCCACTCTGCTTCTCGTCCCCCCCTCACTCTCTTCCCCACCCATCCCCCTGCACCAAGAACCCCACCCCTTCACCCTTACCGCCCCCCCCCACCATGTCACCCTCACCGCACCCTACCTGTCACTTCACTTGCATCACTAATTACATTATGTTAAGTGTATTTTTGCGTGGGAGGGGGAGATGAGGGGGGGGGGGGGGGGTTTGCGGCATATATGTATGTCTGTCAACAAAGAAATCATCTCCTAGCAACACCCCCACTCGCTCACCCCTCCCCATCACCCCCCCCACCCCCACCCTACCACATTTATAAACGCCCACATCAAGTTTTGGGGGTTTCTTCCCCCCCCCATCTCCCCCACCCCACTTTATCCTCAAGCCACGCATTTTCCCCCTTTTCTCTGCCCATTTCTTCTCTCCTCCTTCCACTCTAGTAATCATTCCTCTCCATCACAACGTACATCAGACCTCAAGCTGGTGTGTGCAGCTCTAGGGGGCCTAGAACGACCCCCACCTCGCCTCAAATAAGATGATCTCAGAATCGGACAAGATTCAGCATTGATAATGTTATAACAAGAGGGCGTGGCTAGACACAGGTGTGTCACAGGGAGGCGTGGCAGGTGTGTCACAGGGAGGCGTGGCAGGTGTGTCACGAGGAGGCGTGGCAGGTGTGTCACGAGGAGGCGTGGCAGGTGTGGCACGAGGAGGCGTGGCAGGTGTGACACACAACTTAACCAACACCTTTGTTACAGTGTTGCATCAAAGCAACACTAGTAAAACTATTGGGTTGTATGTTTTTCCGGGCGTGTATATTTTGTGTTCTGAGAGACAGAGAGGGGGGGGGGTTGAGGGAAAGGAAGAGGAAGGGGTGAGGTAGTAGGGGCTGGTGGAGAGTAGAAGGGGAAGGGTAGAAGGGTAGATTTGTGATGAGAGGAAAAGTGAGATCATACTCTTTGTATTAGTTATCGAGAGACATCCATTAAATTCACAATGGAAATTTAACAAAGCTCTTTATCATTCATAGATGTGTTCATTTATAAATGTGACATTACTTTGTCTATTATTTTGGTGTTACTGCTCAGGCTGCGGTTGTTATCTAGTGTTTATCTGGGGGGCAGAACTGGTGTGATCTTTGATAGATGCTGGTTGTTAGTGTCTTGAAAGAGTTGTTATATTGCCCCAACACTGAGATCCCCGAGGATAACAGTCCACAAGCAGACACGACAACATTCGTCTTTTCCAAAGATCACTTGGTACATAGATCACAAAGTACTCACACTTGGATCGTGAGAGTACTTCATGAGCAAGTTGAACCTATTTTTTTTTTTTACCTGGGGAAGCAGGTGTATGGGGGTGGGGGACTGTTGCTGGGTACCTGGGACTGATACCGGGGACTGTTGCTGGGTACCTGGGACTGATACCGGGGACTGTTGCTGGGTACCGGGGACTGTTGCTGGGTACCTGGGACTGATACCGGGGACTGTTGCTGGGTACCTGGGACTGATACCGGGGACTGTTGCTGGGTAGCTGGGACTGATACCGGGGACTGTTGCTGGGTACCTGGGACTGATACCGGGGACTGTGTTCTAGGTGGCGCAGAGTGTGATCGAGCTTGACCGAGGCCAGGAGGACGCCAAGACCACCTTCATCGTAAGTCTCCTGGACCCCTTCCCCCCCCCCCCCCCCCGCACACACATGGACTGATGCTCTGATGCTTCGTCTCTTATCTTCCTGTCTTCCCTAGTGTGTGTACACCCCCCCCCCTAGTCCCCGTCCTCCCTAGTTCCCACCCTCCCCCAGTCCCCACCCTCCACACCCACCCCAGTTCCCACCCTGTAGACACTCCCCAGTTCCCACCCTCTCACCCACCCCAGTTCCCACCCTCTCACCCACCCCAGTTCCCACCCTCTCACCCCTCCCCCAGTTCCCACCCTGTAGACACTCCCCCAGTTCCTACTCTGAGTATCTGTTGACCATTCATTTTTGTTTTCTCTGTTTTTCGAATTTGTTGCAGTTAAGGTTAAGACAGTCGAGACAGCACGTGAGGCGGGAGCTGCACCTCCTCTCTTCGATTGTGTTATTATTTCTTATTATTTATCATGCAACTACAGTATATTGGTTATTAATATTACTGTATGATTTCTCCTGGTTTTTGTTATGTTGATTTGCGCCTGTGAATATGCGAGGCCAGTTTGTGTAGAGTTGTGTCACTCCTTGTATTGTTGTAGTGAGTGTGCCAGTGTTGTGAGGGACGTGGTGAGTGTATAGCTCTGCCGCGGCACCCACTTCTACCTCTGCCTACCTCTCTCTCTTCCTCCCTCCCTCCCCTCTCTCTTCCTTCCTCTCACTCTTCCACCCCCCCTCTCCCTCTTCCCCTTACTCTTCCACCCTCTCTCTCTCTGCAGTACTTGCTGTACGGCCTCCTTATATATGGTAACGTCTGCAGTTTTAACGGCTATTTTGCAATATATTGTGATCAATGTTTTGCTATTTTTGTTCATGATTGATGATGCCGTTCTCTCATGTAACCACGTGTCTGTGAAACTATTATAATAGTTTAGATCATAGATACAGTTCCCCCCTCTTCTTCCACCACCCTTTCTGCTTCCTCTTCTTCGTCTGCTACTTCGTCGTCTCCTCCTACCGATGGACTGGTATATCATAGTATGTTGTATTTCAGGAAGGGTACATCAGCGGGGACTCGCCACACCCGGTGTACCTGGTGTCCAGTGTGGGGGGCTTGGCGGCTGCTGTCACCTCCGGCAACTCCACCCCTTCCCACGACGTCAAGGTGGAGGAGGAGGACCCCCTCGACGACAACAACTCCTTCAGCGACGATCCAACTTCGGGCATGGGCGATAACGACGAGTCATCCATGGTACGTTTCTCTTTTACTTGTATTCACTGCAATGACCTCTATCTGACGGAGAGGGGGTTGTAAGGTGGTGGTGGTGTTGGATACCGAGCTCAGACTATCAGGAGGTCGTTGTGAGGTGGTGGTGGTGGTGCTGGATGCCGAGCTCAGACTATTAGGGGGTCGTTTTAAGGTGGTGGTGGTGTTGGATACCGAGCTCGAACTATCAGGGGGTCGTCGTGAGTTGGTGGTGGTGTTGGACGCCGACCTCAAACTATGAGGGAGGGATCGTTGTAAGGTGGTGTTGAACGATGAGGCGTGGCCATGAGGGTTAATGGTGTTGTCTGACGTTTACTGGCGAACTCAATAGCCAAATGTGACGTGCGTGCGTGTGTGCTTGCTTGCGTGTGTGTGGGGGGGGGGTTGTGTGGGTGTGGCTGAGTGTGAAGAGTGAGTATAGTGATGGTAGTGAGTGCGGAGGGTGGTATGTGTAGTGAAGTGTTATGAATGTGTAGATGTCGTATGGTAGGTTCAAACCACCATAACTACTGGAGGAGGAATGTGTTGTGGAGTAAGCTCACACCACTTTGTTTACACGTGGGACTCTTGGAACATCACTAATTGCTCACCTATGAGAAGAAAGTTATATGATCAAAGCACGGAATAAAATCACAGATTGATTAATTCCATTTAATGTTATATGTATAAAAAAATTGTAAAGAAAAAAGTGTATGGACGATGAGCTTTAGTAGACAAAGTTGTGCTGGCGTGAGCTTTATCACACACAGCATGACTTTGTCTGGATATAATGGCTCCACTTTGAACTGTTTTCTCTCTCTCTCTCTCCCTTCTCTCTCTCCCTTCTCTCTCTCTCTCGTATGACAGTTGCCAACTAGATGTTATGTGCATGTTTCTAATGTTGATAATATCTAGCTGATTGCCTGCTGCATGGGTGGAGGTTCCAGTTACTGTAATATTGTAGCATATTTTGGCAAGTTGAGTGCTTGCTGCTCATAATGTTTGCTCAGACAATTAATGTATTATTGTAATTTATTAATTCCTTCTTAAGTTTAGCTTATCTTTGCCAGTTTCATTTACTTGTATTGCAAAACAAATATTAATTGACTAACTAAAGAATAACAATATAACATTGAAGCTAACAATTTAATCCTTGCCAGACCTATAATGATGTAGGTGTAGTGTAGTGTGACTAACAAATTTGCCCGCACGCCAGATTAGCTGCCAAAGTGTAGAATTATTCAACAGGTCAGTTGGTTTCTAAATTGATTTAACCCGCAATTTGATAATGTTGCTAGGAGTTAGTTCCGCTGATGACATGTGAAGGTAATACTGTTTAGTTAATGCAAAGAGATTGATGTATCAGCATCATTATGCATTCAGACCAGCTTTGAGGGATGTTGTTAATGTAGAGCGTTGTAGGTGTCCAGACTAGTGAGAACATCGTCTAAGTCGGGGGTTCTGAACTGGGAATGCTCACACCGACAAGAGGTGTGAGCACCGCTTTCTTAAGGGAGTGAGTTAGTTGTCAATATAGACAACAAACCACAATGTATCTGTTATTAATTCCAATGACAATACAGTACTGTATATTCTTTCATCAGTTCGGGGAAAAGGCACGAGAAGGGTATAGTGGCTTGGAAGGGGTAGGAACAGGCAGGACAGTTAAGAATCACAATCTTACAGGGTGCTTTTGAGTGTTGAAGGAGTCATCCAGTAAGATGTCAGCTATTCTCTAGTACTCAGAGAGAAGCTAATTTAGTTATTAGTGAAGAAAACATGACTAGGATGATCCAAGACCACAATTGGTAACAAGTTGAGACATTTACAATTTGAACAGTTTCTGGACATCAGAACAATTTAATGCCTTAGTATTATTCTGAAGGTTGAATTGCTCTTAGTTGTAGTGATCACCTGTAGGTAAAACTGGGTCCAGCTATTATTAATGAGTTGGCTGCTAGAGAAGGCAAAGCCTTAGCAATAAGCTGTGGGATGGTAAGAGTTTCTCTTGAGGTTGTGACAATGCATTAAAATTAGAACCATACCACTGACTGATAGAAATAGATAAAACCCATCACAGGCCATTAGAACTTTGTTTACGAACTGTTTATCTGAGTTTGAAAAGCTACTACTGAAGCCTTTGTGGCGATTGGCTGAATTACTATGAGGGAGTCAGAAAAAACTAGATGTAGTTATCAGTGTGCAGTAGGTATGATCTAACCAAGTCATGGAGAAGGATAAGGAGGAATAGGTAGAGGATACGTGGCGTGCGGGCAGAGGAGGTGACTGTGGCGGTGGTTGCAGGCTGGGTGCTTCAGCGAGGACCTGCTGGGGATGGCCCGTGACAAGTTGACGTACCCATGTCGCTACTGCGGGAAACGTTTCACCCAGACGGGCACCTGCCGGCGCCATGAGAGGCTCCACACCGCCCCCAACAGCTTCAAGTGCCCCATCTGCCAGAAGGGCTTTAACCGCAAGTACCGTCTGAAGGAGCACATAGTGGCCTCACACCCTCACCACTCGGAGGAAGGAGACCTCTCCCTCATCATCAACACCTCTGCCACGACCCTGGCGTGAGGGCGCGGTGCCGGCCTGGGGAGGAAGGGTGGCAAGCGGTCCCAGCCCCGCCTCATCCTCCCCAGCCCCCATCTGCCCCCCACACAGCCTTCCCCTCATGCCCCCCACCACTTGCTTGAGGCTGGAGGCTTCCTGATCGCAGCATGACATTAACACAAGTAGTATAAGTGCTGCTCTACCCAGCATTTTCCTCAGTCCAAAGACAGTACAGGTTAAATGCTACCAAAGTCCCTTATACGACTAACCTTTAACCACTAACATTCCATTAATCACTAACCCCATTGAGTTCAAACGAGTCATAGGTGTAATACGTTAAAACCAATCATGCAGAGAATCATACCAAATGAGTTTTTGTACTGAGTCAGTGTTATGTACTTAAGTCGCAATGCTCGACGTCGCAGTGGACGCCGCCGGCCCAAAGACTTCTTACCAAAGCTTGTGTGTACTTATGTTGTGAGTGAGCCTCAGCTGCCCTACCGGCAGTGTTGTGGGCGAGCCTTAGCTGCCCTTCCGGCAGTGTTATGGGTGAGTCTTAGCTGCCCTGCCGGCAGTGTTATGGTGAGCTCAACTACCCTGCCAGCAGTGTTCTGGGCAAGCCTCTGCTGCCCTGCCGGCAATGTTGTGGGTTCATTCATTTGCTGACATCTGCCACTTACTAGATTTATAGAGTAATGACCATTTTTTATATTCAATAATTTGTATATTTATTGATTTCCTTTTCTACAACACAAACTGTGATAGGAGAATCTTTAATTAGTTTTAAGCCGGCACCATTAATAATTTTCTTGTTTTATACATTATTTTTAAATAGTTTATTTTGTACCTCATTCTTGTGTCCCACTGAAACTTAAGAGAGGGTCCAGGATTGTTTACAGACATATGTTGGCTCACCTGCCCATGACCTTGTTGACCTTAGGTCAAGGGTCATATATGGCAGAGACATTGGGTCACACTGTCTGACTTATTCTGTAAATTTGGTTGAATCATCCAGTACCTCACTCATGTCTGCGGTGCAACAGGGAACCATAGCAATGCTCCCACCATGATCACTGCTACACACTCAGTATGGAAGTCACACTAGCTTGCTGAATGACAGAGATTGAGTAGTGAACCCAGAGTGAATCCCTCAGCCTGTCATCCTAGGCTCAGGGATGCCTTCCTATAATGAACCCATCAGCCTGTCCTAGGCACAAGGTGGTCTTCCAAGCATGTGCCCCATATCTGCCCTTCTTGGCACCCAGTACAGTACAGTCAATACTAGTCAAAAAAAAAAAAAAAAAGAGGCCCAACACCCAAGACTTAAGACAAACTTGGGATCGAGCCTTTGTACATCTAGATTTTGACAGAGGAAAGCATTTGGAACAGTGCAAAGTGAGGTGGAGGACAATGTCTCCCTTGCACTGTGCCTGCTTCCCTTGCCACCTCAGAGTTCTGTTGTCTTGCCAGCCACCCAGGTACACAATTCCCCTCTGTTACCCTGTACGAGTCCCCAGCTTGTGTCCTTGTAAACATTTTCCCTCTCCAACTTTGTAACTGAATCTTACTGTGTTTTCTCCTTTCTCTTTTGTTCCTATCATTTATATATTATTCACAGCATCACCATTAGCCACCTCTTGGTTTCCCCTTTCACCTTCAAAAGTACTTACGTGATCTCCCATCAAAAGCTCCATGTATCATGACAACCGTTCCTTGTAAGGCTCAGGTGTTGTTGTGGTACAGTCTTCCAGTTAGAGGGTTGGCAAGGGCACCCAACACTTGAATCTCAGTGACCAAGTAGTGTAGGATCCCTCGAAGCCATCTCGTAGGACATGGCATCTATACAATGCATAAATATATATTTTCTTATCTGTAACTTTCATTCTGCCATCATTTGGAGGATTGAATCTCAAGATTATGCCTGAGGTTGGTCCCAAAGAGGTGATTTCAGTTTTACAGAAGGCAAATTAAGGCATAAAAGTTTATCCTGGCTTTGGCTGTAGTTGTTATTGTTCTTTTAATTATAACAATGCCATTTTGACCCTCTGTATATTCTTAATCTCATATTCTTCACATTTTCCTTCCTAAGACTGCTGTACTTTCCTCTGAAGATTATCATCTCTACATTTTCCCTACTCTCTCCTCCTCGCAGTTACCTCATTAAGTCCTTTTTCCTACTTTTTCATCCATGCCCATGCAGCCATCTTCCTATATGAGCCAGGCTCCGGCCCTGCCTGGCCCTTAAAGCCACCAGCCCTGTCACCGCAGACACTCACCATCTCCATGTCACACACATCAAACCTCCCGCAGATTTCTCTTATATTTTTGTCTTATGTTACTGCAGCATTTAGAGTATTTTGAGTCAGGTTGTTATATGTTATATGTTTTAATTTTACTGGTATGCCTATTATTTGGTGTACAGTTCAGTATTTGGTTTTATAATGCAGGGAGGAGGTAGGCACCCCTAACTGAAAGTGGCATATTAAGCCACGAATGGGGGTGGGTACTGCCTTCTCCTCAAGGTTCTCCTCACGCACTGAGCCAGGCGCTGACCTACCTGCCTGCCTCCACACTAATCCCACTTGCCCAGTGAACTGCATCCACACACATCCCACATGCCCAGTGAACTGCATCCACACACATCCCACATGCCCAGTGAACTGCATCCACACACATCCCACTTGCCCAGTGAACTGCATCCACACACATCGCACTTGCCCAGTGAACTGCATCCACACACACATCCCACATGCCCAGTGAACTGCATCCACACACATCCCACTTGCCCAGTGAACTGCATCCACACACATCGCACTAGCCCAGTGAACTGCATCCACACACACATCCCACATGCCCAGTGAACTGCATCCACACACATCGCACTTGCCCAGTGAACTGCATCCACACACACATCCCACATGCCCAGTGAACTGCATCCACACACATCCCACTTGCCCAGTGAACTGCCTACAGGCACATCACACCAACCAAACCTCTGATCACTTACAACACATAAGAAGAGTTGAATCTGTCTTATGCAAATCCTAAGAAATTAATCTTAATACTGTGATTGATTTAGACGTTGTTTTCTCATTATAATATAATTCTTGAACAAATTGAAACAAACATTAAAACAAGTTTCTTCATTACAAGACCATAAAGCCTGTCGGACAGGTAGGAGTCACCTCGTGAAGACGGCAGCAGTGTCACCGCCTGGCTCGCCCGCAATACCTGTGTATAGTTGCACCAGTCTCAGTTGCACCCGTTAAGTTTAAGTATTTCAGATTGCACCCTTTCTAAGTCACGGATCTCAGTTTCAATGAGTGGGAGCTGTAGAGCCCAGTGCAAGATATCAAGGGTTCCAGAGCCAGTTTATTGGCATCTTCAGTGGTAAGGCCTAGTGTGGCTCTACACTGACTTTGTCAGCAGTGGCTGTGTGGTGCCTTGTGTCCTGCTTCTCCAAACTGCAGCTTCCCATGTTATTTTTATGTAAAATGTATTATTTTGTTAATGTTTGGATTGAGTGGGAGTCAAGGGTTAGTCAATAAAAGCTTAGAGCAGGCGTGAGAGCTGCTACACCCAAATGAGAATGAAAGTGAGAGAAAGAAAGAGGAAGAGCATCAGCCTAAGCCCTGAGATAGGCTTAGGTTGGCACCACACACTCACGCTGCCTTGGTACTTAACCAATGTTTATACGAGTTTACACTGGTTGGCACAGAAGTTCCTTAGCCCTTAAGTTCACACTATCTGTAACCAAACAAGTGCAGCACTAAATCCCACTGGGAAGACAGATCTGTGCCAGCTGTGACTTATAGACTATGTGACACATCTTGAGATGTGCCTATTGTGTAAACTTAGTTTTTATTATTGTATGGAAGACAAATATTGCAGCTGCCACATTTAGCGGCTGTTACATGTGTTTTGCCCAGGTGTGTATGTGTTCGAGAGTCTATTTTGTGTACCTAGCAGGTGTCTGTGACGCGTGAATTATGAGAGCGCGTCCTGCTCAACTACTGTAGGAACTTGCCCCTCGCCCCTCCCTGCCCTCCAGCCCTCCATCACCAGAATCCATATTTATAACTCCCCACTGCAGCCTTCCAACCATTGTTTAATGTACTTAAGCCTGAACACGTCTGAGAGGAATGATTTCGACCGGTGATGTGAGGGCGGGCAACATGCTGCTCTAGGGATTCTGGTCTGAGCACCACTTACCTTCCTGACATTTTGAGAGATGGATCCATTACTTTCTCAGTCCCTTAAGCCCTAATACACAGGGCTCTGACTCATGCTCTCAAGACATATGACTGTAAACAGTAATGTCGGCACAGTCTTACCAGCATATCCAGCAGTGAGCCATTTCTTGCCAGTTGATCACCATCCAGTTATATAAGGCATTCCAGCCAAAATAAGACATTCCAGTGACATTCCATTACAAAAGGATGTTTGAGACAAGTCAATGGGTTGGCTAACTTATGTCTTTCCAGACAAGCTTCCCTATCTAATTTGGAAGGTCATTGTAGCTGGAGTAGGTTATTATAGCTGAATAAGTCATTGTAGCTGGGGTCATTATAGCTGAGTAGGCCATTCTGGTTGAAGAGGAGATTCCTGTTGAGTAAGTAATTTTGATGAAGGTGGTGATTCCTGTCAAGGTCATTCCAGATGAAAAGGCCATTTCAGTTAAATAGTTCATTCCAATCAAGTAGGTCATTCCAGTCGAGTAGATATGAACATAAGGGGACATAACAGAACGGGGAATTCTATCTCCCAGGTTACCACCCACCATTCACAAAGGACAGAACAACAAGAGCAGGTGGGGTGATGCTATATGTGAAAGAGGACCAGAATGTTACCAAAAATGAGAAACTGAACACCATGGGTTCCTCAGTCTGTATGGTGCAACATATTAACCCGGAATGGTACCAAAATGACTGTGGATGTACAGTATGCTACAGGGCTGACAAAGCAGCAGCAGAGGAAATTACAAATCTGCATAATGTGATCATTGCACCATCTGAAACCCAAACCCTAATAATGGGTGACTTTAACCACGAGACCATAGATTGGATCAATATAACATCACAAGCAGAAGGTGAACAATTTCATGACCTTGTGTAGGAGTGGCCTCAGGCCTGGCTTGGGGAATAGAAGAACTCCCAGAACCCTCTCCAGGTATGCTCTCCAGGTAGGACTCCTTCCTCATACAGCATGTGGTAGAGCCCACATGTGGTAACAGTATACTAGATCTTGTGCCGACTACAGAAGAGGGCATTGATCAAATTCATGTGGGGGAAACACTAACCCCCCTTCGTGCGACCACCATACAGTACTTTACAATGGACTACGAATATAGAAACCCACATAAAGGTCAAAGAAGAGGAATTTCTACATTACTAGTGAGGTGACTATCAAGGAATGAGAGGAACTGCAAACCATCTCTTGGAAAGACCTGATGAGCGAACATGGTACTGAAGCATCATGGCAAGATTTCAAGAGGGGTCATGATGGAACTTGTTCAAAAATATGTGCCGAAAAGAAGACAAGAAAGAGAACTCGGTGGCTGACACAGGTTGTAAAACGAGCACTGGTAACCAAGAGGAATCTTTGGAGAATGTATACAGCCATGATAGATGTCATTGGTTATGAGTTATACAAAAGGACACTAAACTCAGCCACTCAGAAAATCAGATCAGCCAAAAGAAACTATGAAAAAAATTGCCCAAAACACAAAGAAAGATCCAAAATCATTCTCCGCCTGTATAAGAGGTAAAACCAAAACAAAAAGACTCAGTTGGACCCTTAATAGATCAGGCTAACTAAGCTGTAATGAATGATAAAAGGGCAGCAATCACTCTAAATGATTATTTTACATCAGTGTTCACACTCGAAAGGTTGGATGACATGACATCACTCACACAAATGTTTGAAGGAGGGAAGGAGAATGAATTTAGGGATATACCCATAACATGCAAAATAATTAGAAATAACATTGACAAGCTAAAAGACCTAAAGCCCCATGTGTGGATGGAATCCAGTCCAAATTCTTAAAGGAACTGGCAGAAGAGCTATGCCAGCCGCTGAAACTACTTTTCACGAAATCCCTGGACCAAGGAGTAGTCCCTCTAGATTGGAAATGTGTAAATGTTATCCCTATTTTCAAAAAAGGCAGAGAGCTCCACAGAAAACTACTGGCCGATCAGCTTGACATCACACATCTGCAAGCTCATGGAGAGAATCCTCAGGGAGGGAGTCATTCACTATCTTTCAGTGAACAACCTTGTACAATTGGCACAACGTGGATTTGTTAAAAACAAATTGTGCATTACAAATTTGCTCACATTTTGGGAAAATGTAACCAGCTACTCAGAGGCCTTCCAGTGGATGTAGTATACATGGATTTTGCTAAAGCTTTTGATAAGGTACCACATGAAAGATGGGCAAGGAAATTACAAGCCCGTGGAATAAATTATTAGAATGGATAAAACAATTGTTGAAGGAAATAAAGCAAAGGGTTGCTCTAAATGGAAATGAATCGGAATGGAAAAATGTATTAAATGGGGTGCCATAAGGGTCCATTTTGGGACCTACCCTTTTTGTCATATACATCACATAGGCGAGAATATTACAAACCACATCATCAAATTTGCAAATGACAAAAATCTATGGCTAGGTGATAAAATGATGATATTGAAGCCTTACAAAGAGATCTATATAAACTCCACAAATGGTCAGAAGATTGGCAAATGCTTTTTAATATCGACAAATGCATGACCCTGCATGTGGGCCATGACAACCCATGCCACGACTAACAAATTAATAGCATTACATTACAGCAGACTGATGAAGAAAAGGACCTTGGAGTCTAGATCCACCACTCATTAAAAGTTGCACAACAGGTGGGAGCAGCAGTCAGAAAAGCTAACCAAACTCTTGGGATAATCAAGCGTACTTTTGACTACAAGGAAAAGGTAATGGTCCAACTGTATAAATCTCTGGTGCACCCTCACTTAGATTACTGTATCCAAGCATGAAGACCTCATTTTTAATTTTAGAAGGACATAGCTGCTCTGGAGAAGGTGCAACACTGAGCAACAAAAGTCATTGCAGAGCTAATTCATCTCTTATATCAGGAATGCTTGAAGGCCACAGGGTTAACAATACTGCAAAGCAGGCATGACAGGGTGGATCTCGTTGAAACTTTTAAAATACTGAACAAGTTAGAGGATGTTGATCAGGATATTTTCTCCAGAAGGTCAGATGTAACACAAACAAGGAGCAATGGTTTCAAGCTCAACAAGCCACAATGTAGGACTGAGAACAGTTGATGCTTTTTCACCCAGAGGGTTATTAACCCAGGGAACCGCCTACCCACTGAAGCTGTAACTGCCAAAACTGTGCTTAATTTCAAAATATGCCTGAAAAAGATCATTAAGGCAAATGGGGGGGGGGGGGCCTTCGACAAGCAGCTGTCTTCCTGTCCTCATCGAGGCCACTAGGGATAGTGGCCCTCAAGTAAATCAGATCATATGAGTCGAGTAGGTCATTTCAGTCAAGTAGGTCATATCAGTTGAGTAGGTCATTCCATTTGAGTAGGTCATTCCAGTCAAGTAAGTCATTCTGATCGAGTAGGCCGTTTCGGTTGAAGAGGCCATTCTGAGCGAGTAGGTCATTCCAGCCAAAGTCATTCTACAGTAGTTTAATAGTTCATTATAGCTGTGTAAGCCATTCCAGTTGAACACGTTATTAGAGTACGTTATTATTATCCAACATGACAGGTGATTCCACTCGCACTGTTCTAGGCTGATATATCATACCATTGTTAGCATTTTGGTCCAGAGTTTCTTGCCCAACTGGTCATTTCTGCAGAAAGTTATTTCTTCACCTTCATGAGTTTATAGAGCCACCCTCGTAGCCTCGTAGCCTGGTGGATAGCGCGCAGGACTCGTAATTCTGTGGCGCGGGTTCGATTCCCGCACGAGGCAGAAACAAATGGGCAAAGTTTCTTTCACCCTGAATACCCCTGTTACCTAGCAGTAAATAGGTACCTGGGTGTTAGTCAGCTGTCACGGGCTGCTTCCTGGGGGTGGAGGCCTGGTCGAGGACCGGGCCGCGGGGACACTAAAGCCCCGAAATCATCTCAAGATAACCTCAAGATAACCCTTCCCAGTAGCCCTTTGTTGATCATGGCGGCTGATTGGATTGCTTTGACCATATTGTTTGGCTGCTTCTGCAATAATCATCAGGATAAATGGGGGGGAACTTTAACAAGCTGCTGGCTTCCTGTCCTCATTGAGGCCACTACAGATATAGTGGCCCCTCAGGTAAATTCAGGTAAATCTTGTGTAGTGCAATATTTTGCTGGAACAGAGACTGTTGAGATGGGTGTGTTCTCTCTTCTGCCCCGCCCCCACCAAACAGTATGAATGGTGTGGGGTTTGCTTCACTATGGGATGACTGAAGATTCATTCAAATTAATATGTAAATTGATTATAATGTAGATGAAGATCTTGGCATTATATAGCGTCTTTCTGCTGGATGATGTTGAGTCACTGTGTGGGTAAGGCATCACGCTCTGGCATTTCAGGTTCTCTAAGGGTCTTTGGAGTGCAAAAGTTTCCATTTTGAGGCTCTGAGGTTGAAAGTCTAAAACCTGGATTACCAGCGTATGGCCTGAGGAATTTTGGACATTTACGCCTGCATGAATTCAACACTTGAGTTATTTATGACTTGAAGACTTCGTGAATTTAGGAGTTTGAGAGTGTAATATTTGTGTGGGTTTTTAAATAATACATTAAGAATTTTTAAACTGTATGGCTTTTTATTCGAGTTTACTGTATAAGGAATTGAAACTTTAAGGCTTGAGAAATTTAAGACTGAATAACCTAACAATATTAAAATCCAGTTCTATTCTTAAAACTTGAAAATCTAAGAGCTTTTAAGATTTTATAAATTTAAGGACTGACATCTATGAAACCTGATGACGCCAAGACTTGAAATATCTAATGAGCGACTGCTTTTACACCCTGGGGTAAGTGGGGGTATCTGTGGTCTCTGGAGAGAGGGAAGACTAGGGAGGCGGGAGAGGAGGCAGTCACATGAATCATCATTTGTAATCAACATTTCTGAAGGAGACAAATAAACTGTGCTTCCAGGAGCTAATGTAGGAGGTTTTTATTTACCCTTGAACAAATATAACTATAGAGGAAAAGAGGAAGATGAAGACTAAAGAAGAAGCATTGTTGAGCGGTGTGATGGTGAGTGCCGTATTTTTGCTGGGTTAGGTTTTATTTGCTTCCAATGTGTAATCATTTTTTGTACTATATAGGGATGAAAAGTGTTTTTCATATTACTGTATAGTAAATTAGTGAGTGTAAACCAAGTGTAGGCCTACATTAAATTTGATGAATGTTTAGTTTCTATATACATCTACACACATGTAAGCAATCGCTTATTCCTTGTGTACTCTGTGTAACAAGTGAAACTTTAAAGGCCATGCTTTCATTTTCTAAAAATCTTCCATCAAATATATTTTAAAGTTTCATTGCTCAATAAATCTGATACAATATTGTGGATGGTGCACCATCTTATGATTGGGTCACAGCAACTTTCATCTTTTGCTGTATAAAACTGACTATTGCAAAATGTCAGGTTTACTCCCTCGTGGTCTTCCCTGACAAGACACGGCATGTACACATCTACATTAAAATGTTCTCTTGTTTATGGTGTTTCACTAGAAACACATTAAATCTTAAAAAAAGTCACATAATGACTTATAGCAAGTTATAATACTGTACTTTAAATATATTCGACACTGTCATCATCTACAATGGTAACAGCTTCCTTGTATCTTTTATTGATTTATATACAGTGCTTTTTTCAATATTTTCTATAGTATGCTCATAACTTATTGACCTGAAATTTACTTGAGGGGCCACCGTCTCTAGTGGCCTCCATGGGAAACAGGAAGTGGCTTGTCAAAGAACACCACATTGTTCCTGAAGATTTTTCCCTGCTAAATTTTGAATTGGAGTCATACTGTCTTGATGATTGGTGTAATCAGTATCCAAGATGGTGCTGCAATCATTACAACAATGATAATTATCATGAATTTAAATAACATTTATCTCAAACTTAAATGTAGAATCTGTAATTGTCTACTTTCTGGAGGCATATTTTTCTTTGTGTCCTACCCGATCTGACTCTCTCTAACTATATATTTATTTAACATTTATATACAAGAAGCTTCATTGGGTTGAGATAGTACATACATTGAGGTTTGAGTGTAACATTCTTGCAAGCCACTAACATGCACAGTATTTCAGGCAGGTTTGTTGCCCTTTTTTATTCAATAACAAAGCAAAATAAATAGCTTCTAAAAGAACTTACAATTTACAATTTCTTCATTTATTAAATTTAAAATACTTAAATTTGCATGCTCATCATTTCTTACCTTGACAGAGTATCCTCGCAGAGAGCCCAGCAGCAAGGGAAGAAGGTTGTGATGCTGAATATTCCCTCTCTACTGATAAAATCTTCATCAAGATGGAGCCCATGACTCCTGCCAGCCCTCACTTCCAGTCAGTAATCTCCCACACTCAAGATACTCACCACACTCCTGGCTCAAGCTCTTACTTTCAAACTGGAGCTTCAAGGACTCTTTATAGTGATACTACATCTGTAGGAGAATATAAGCTTGATCTCTCATCCTCAGAATGCTGTGATTTCAATAACTTACAGAGAATTTCTTATCTAGATCACCCATTAGAAACCTCTGATCAAGATTCATTTTCCTCACAGAAATCTAACCTCGATCCCCTGGCATATGTGAACTCCAATCTTGATCCCTTATCAACAGAGACCTCCGACAGAGAACTATCACTGTCAAACCCCTACAGTGAGATCAATTCAGGGTCCAGACAAGGAGATGTAAGCAGTCCACTTCCCCAGGAGAACCTGCAACAACTCAATATAAATATGGATGACAGATTGCCAGGACCAACATTTTCACCAGGAGTATTGAGATCACTGCCCTTCAGTGAACCAGCTTGGGCAGCTCTCGAAAAAATCACAAAACACAGTGGTGGTATCTGTAAGAACCCACAAGCAGTCAAACATCTGATCTGGAAAGTGAAAGAGCACATCCATCGCAAACAATTGCAGAAGGAAGATGAAATGGCTGCCACCAGTTCTCTGGCCCATGTTGACCACACCTATAATGCCCATAGCCAAAAGCAGACTATCGACGAGTACATATGTAAAATGTGCAACAAAGTCTTTCCCAAGAACCGCCGTCACAGGTATTTATCCCACATTCGCATTCACACTGGAGAGAAGCCTTTTAAGTGCAGGGTTTGTGGCCGAGGCTTTAATCGACAAGATCATGTCCAAGTGCACATGAGACTCCACACTGGTGAAAAACCCTTCCACTGCACCTCATGTGGTATTGCATACACCCACAAGGTGTCCCTCAAGAACCATAGATGTGAAAGTGCACAGAGCAAAGCTTGTGTAGAAGCTCAGCAATCGTTAGAAGATCCAGTGACTGCTTTGCCTTCTGCACTTCCCGTCTCTTCTACTACTGATAGCTTGATGGTAGACTTTGTTTCTCAACATTTAGGGAAAAATCTGAAAACATTGCCAGAAAATAGCTCATTATTACATAGAGATAGTTCTGAGAGAAATAGTGGCTGTATTCTTCAAGCTAAGCCATCCTCAAACCAACCATCAAATTGTGAATCTAACCCAAATACTGGTACACACTTTGGTGCTAACAATACAGTTGATCAGGACAGTCAGTTTACTTTAAGTGGTGAATCTGTAGTAAATATTCAACCTTCCTCAAACAACAAATATTCATTGAAAGTTAAATCTGTCACCAACTCGCCTGCTGTTTGCCCGTCTCATATAAACCAACCTTCCCTTATTACTCAACCTGACCCTACACACCAACATATTTCTATCCCTCATTCTCCAATTGCCTCTCGGACTGTTGAAAACACACCCGTTATCTCAGACCATCATTCTACCCAAGTACCTCAGTTGCTTGCCTCACAGCTGCCCATCATGCCAGAGACCATCACTACCAGTAATGTATCAATGACAATTGCTGGTGCAAAGCAACTCGCCTCCAGAGATAACTTGACTGATAGTGATATGAAAGGCCTATCAGACATAGTTGCACCAGCATTAGATATTAGTGAAGGTGACATTAGTAATTTGCGACTTAATTTAGATGCTGCTGAATGTCTAAAAGACGATTCAAAAGGGTGGGACTCACAAGAATCATCACATAAATCACTTGGGTCTTCAGATGAAGTTGTAGACTGTCACAAAGATCCTTTGCAAGGATTCCCAGAAGTTGTAGATAATTTAGAAGAGAGCACTAAGGCTTCATTACAAAAACTTTCAGGTGTAAAGGATGACCTGGAAATTAATTCTCAGGATTGTTCTCAAATAATTCTAGATGGTATGGAGATTAACACAAAAAGTAGTGACTTTCAGTCAAAGAAACCTACATCAGTCATTAGTCCCGTCAAGAGACTACTGGTGAAGGGAACTCGCTGTGGCCAGGCAGCAGCAGGAGTGAGTAACACCGACTTATCTCCCAGCTGGTGGGGACGGCCTCGAGTTATGCCTATTCGCCTCAGAAAAAACAAGCTTCCAGCTAATTAGTGTTGTTATTTATATTATTTTCCAATTTTATTATTATCTTAGTTGGTTTAACCTGTCTTTACCTTTATAAATATTATACTGTTTACCAATATTAATATATACAAAATATAATGCATTCCCATAAGCCAGTGTTGTGTTTATTGATGTCCTCCTTTAACTTAGGATATTTGTTATCAATTATGTTTCCAAATTTATTTTAAAGATTTACTCCAAAATCCAGATGATAGTCTTTGGGAGATTGCAAACTAGATTGGTACAGTGTTGTACAGAACTTATTTAAAACAACTCAGTGATACCATAATTCAGTTGTATATTCAAGAATTAGATGTAAGCATCTGAAAGGTCTTGTTGCATTCATACACAATGTTATATTGAAAGCTTGATAGATCACAATTGGTCAACTCGACAAGCAAGTGTCTGAATTTATAGTAAATCTTCACATTAAATGGATTTTAATGTTTGTTTTGCAACGATAATGACAGGTCCAACGCTTAATGCAGATCTGCAGCTGTTGCCGAGCCTTTCCTTACGGTTCACCTTTCTTTCATTGAAGTGAGGTTTTGGTTTTTGGTTATAGTTTTTTCATGGCCAGGGATTGAATACCCGTTAGGCTTGTTTAGGTCCCCTAATGTCAACCATGATCCTTTCCCAGGGTGGAATCCAGGTACCTATTTGCTGCCATGGTGAACATCAGCATCAGATAAAAGGAAACGTTTCCCAGGTAGGAAGCAAACCCGCTTGAGTTTACTACTGGGTCACAGGATCCTACGTTGTGCTGTGGTAGAGAGCATTGCTGGTGAGGGTGCCATAAGTTGGAGAGAGGTGGGATTTATGCAGGAAATTTCGATACCTAGCCTTTTGTCATATACATCAATGACATAGATGAGAATATTACAAACCACATCACCACATTTGCAGATGACACAAAGATCTATGGTAAAGTGAGAAATGATAATGATATTGAAGTCTTACAAAGAGATCTACATGAACTCTACAAATGGTCAGAAGACTGGCAAATGCTTCTTAATATCAGCAAATGTAAGACCATACATGTGGGCCATGACTGCCAAATTAATAGTATTACATTACAGCTGACTGAGAAAAGTACCTTTGAGTCTAGATCCACCACTCATTAAAAGTTGCACAATAGGTGGGTGCAGCAGTCAGAAAAGCTAACCAAACTCTTGGGATAATCAAGCGTACTTTTGACTATAAAGTACCCGAAACGCTACGAAAAAGTACCCGAAACGCTACACTAACTAGTGGCTGTACAAGAATCTGACAACTTTTGTATATAAATAATAATAATGTTCCGAACCTTAACGGTACCCCTACTCAAATCTCTGAATATGTTAGACATTAAGTCACTGCACATTCTCTCATGTGTATTATACATATATAAAACGCTAAACTATAATGCCAACCCTGATCTCAAAAGCTTCATAGAAGGTTGTAACAGAACCCATGAGCACCACACCAGAAATAAATACAGTTTTGATATTCCTAGAGTACGACTTAATCAAACTAGAAATGCTCTACAAATCAAGGGGCCCAGAATGTGGAATGACCTTCCCAACCATGTTAAAGACTGTACCTCTCTCAACCAGTTTAAGATGAAAACGAAGCTATACCTAATAAATTCCCTGTAACCTACCTTACCCTTCTATTGTCAACCAATGTCTGTTCTTTTTTTAAAGAGCGCTGTTTGTCAACATAATTGTATTTGTGCTGCTTTTTCAGCTATGTTTTCATTTCTTGTTTTCATTCTACTCATTATGCTCAATTAGTATTAAGCTTGTCATTTAAGTTTATCATGCCCAAAACGCTTTGCGTAATAGTGCCTTTATTTATTTATTTATTTATTTATTTATTTATGCATATACAAGAATGTACATAAGGAATGTGAGGATACAAATATGGTAATTACAGTCTTGTAAAGCCACTAGCACGCGCAGCGTTTCGGGCAGGTCCTTAATCTAAGAAAATTTTAAGGAGGTAAATACTTGCAAAATTTATAGACAAAAAATGATAACAGATTACATGGAATGAAAAAAAAGATGAGAGAAAATTATAGGTACAGTATATTAAAGCACATAGGTAGCTATGATTGATTGCAATGACAGCTTAAAATGGTAGTTGACAACAAATTGGTAGGCACAATACAGCAGAAACAATATAAGATTGATTGCAATGACAGCTTGAATGGTAGTTGACAAAAAATTGGTAGTCACAATACAGCATATGGCTAGCACATAAAAGAAGACAGCAATGAACACAATGATAAGGTTGTTTGATATTACATAAAAATTAGGAGATTGGGTAACACTAGGTACAGAGCAAATTTAAAGCTCAGTGTAGGAAACTAAATAGATGAAGTTAGGTACTTTTTGGTTTTGCTTTTAAATAAGGCAAAAGTTTTACAGTTTTTCAATTCACTAGGGAGTGAGTTCCATAGACTAGGTCCCTTAATTTGCATAGAGTGTTTACACAGATTAAGTTTGACCCTGGGGATATCAAAGAGATATTTATTTCTGGTGTGGTGATAATGGGTCCTATTACATCTGTCCAGGGAGAGTTTCAGAGCATGGTTTGCATTTAAGAACAGGGTTTTGTAAATGTAGTTGACACAAGAGAATGTGTGGAGGGAGTTAATATTTAGCAAGTTTAGAGATTTAAACAAGGGAGCTGAGTGTTGTCTGAAAGCAGAGTTAGTTATTATTCTGATAGCAGATTTTTGCTGTGTGATGATGGGCTTAAGGTGGTTTGCAGTGGTAGACCCCCATGCACAGATACCATAATTAAGATAGGGGTAGATTAGTGCATAATATAGTGAGAGGAGAGCAGAGTTAGGAACATAATATCTGATTTTGGAGAGTATACCAACTGTCTTAGAGACTTTCTTAGTTATGTGTTGAATGTGGGTGCTGAAGTTGAGTCTCTTGTCTAGGACTAGGCCAAGAAACTTGCCATCATTTTTATTACTGATGTTAATGTTGTCTATCTGTAGCTGAATTGCATTTGATGATTTGCTTCCAAATAAGATGTAGTAAGTCTTTTCGATGTTTAATGTTAGTTTGTTCGTTGACATCCATAAGTGGACTTTTTTTAATTCATCATTCACAACATTATTTAGTGTATGTGGGTTGAGGTTTGAGTAGATAAGGGTAGTATCGTCAGCAAACAATATAGGTTTGAGAATATTGGAGACATTAGGCAGATCGTTTATATATATAAGAAATAGAAGAGGTCCTAAGATGCTGCCCTGTGGCACTCCAACGGTAATTGGTAGAGTGGAAGAAGTTGTATCATTGATGGTTACATATTGGTGTCTGTCACTAAGATAGGATCGGATGTAGTCAAGGGCAAGGCCTCGGAAGGCCTTTAGGCATTGTATGTACTAGCTCTACCTATAAGTCAACCTATCTTTGTAAAAATTTATTGTATGTATGTACCTTACCCAAATAAACATTTTATTTTATTTTATTTTATTTTATTTTAATGGAATCTGACCCATATATCAATCAGGTCAACCCATGTGTTGCGTTTCCAAAAGGGTCGCCCATGTTAGAATCTGTGAACGCCCTAGTAATATTGTTGAAAACATCTTAACTTATTAAACCAAAGGTCTTTTTATGTCAGAAGAACGGCAGAAACTGGATCTATATATGAAAACTCTTTCAGGACAAAATTTAAAGTAAAACTAAAGATATTTGTAGTATAAAAGTTGCATTTTTCATCGGTCGTAGAGCCGGAAATCCGCAATATTCATCTCAGAACAATGCTTATTTCACGCAGAATCGTTAATAAACGTAAGATTTTTATACGTCTCAAGAAAGATAGAAACATAATCTTCATTTTAAATGCCTTACCATGGGCATATTTGTATTTAAAGCGAAGATACGTGTATTTTTCTAATGGGCGAGCTCCGATCCCGCACAGATCGAGCAACGGAGTAACTCTCTCAGAACAATGCTTATTTCACGTAAATTCGTTAATAAACGCAAATGTTTTTATATGTGTTGAGAAAGATAGAAATATAAGCTTCATTTTAAATACTTTACCATAGATATATATAAAGTTCTAATGAAGATACATGTGTTTTAATAATCGCCGAGCTCCGACCCCGCACAGACTGATCGAGAGAGCAACTCTCTCTCAGAACAATGCTTATTTCACGTAAATTCATTAATAAACACATATGTTTTATATGTCTCAAGAAAGATAGAAATATAAGCTTCATTTTAAATACTTTAACATAGACATATATAAAGCTCAAGTGAAGATACATACGTTTTTATAGTGGCATTCAGTAGCTTGTCGGTCATGGAATGCAGAAGCCTACGCACTTGCCAATATAGTGTGTAATTAACAAAGATACGCTTATAAAGCCTAAAATATTATATGCCTTCAGAAAGACAGAGATATGCTCGTTATTGTGAGTGCACCAAAGGAAATATATCTTGTTGGAGGACAAAGATATATCAATTCTAAAATAAGTTTCGACTGTCGCTCGGGAGAGAGATAGCGCGACTCTCGCCCCATCTATTGGAGATTCTGTTCACCTAATGACCCAAAGCTACTCAAAGCCTCCTAGCATTACTTAAATAATGAAGAAATATGGTATATTTATTCACTATAATGTTGGTGCTTAATGCAGAACACGAGAAAACATATATTTACTATAAAATAATATACTTCCATTATGAAATAAGTAAATATGTGGCCTCATAGGAAGTCAACGGTCCAGGTGTCAATGTTGTGGAGCGACTTATCCAAGATATATTGTTGTCTGGAAAGTGTTTGTTGGCATATCAACCTTCTGTACACAGTGATCCAGTCGTCGCACTTCTTATATATATATATATATATATATATATATATATATATATATATATATATATATATATGGAAGTTTGATTCCTAGAGGCTGTAAATTTCTTCAAACTCCTCCAGCGCTGAGTAGGGGTGGGAGGGGAGAGAGAGAGAGACCCAGGCACTGCCGGACACCCCTTCAAGTTTGGGTTTATTTAGAACTATCTATAGACTGCTTACCCCTGCCCATCCTTTCCAAACTCTTTGGACATTAAAGCTAAGGTAAGCTGTTCCTGTGGCGCCGTGGTAAGACACTCGATCGGCACTTCGCGAGTTATTTGGCCTGGGTTCATATCCTGGCTGGAGAGGATTGACTGGGCGCCAATCCTTAACTGTAGCCTCTGTTCACAGCAGTGAATGGGTACCTGGTTCTTAAACGATTTGGTGGGTCGTACTGCTGGGAAAATTCGGATTAATTCCCTCCTACACGCCCCTCCCCTTTAAGGACTTGCCCGAAACCCAATATGCGTGCTATAGTGGCTTTACAAGAATGTAGGAACTCTTGGATATATAAATACAAAATAACAGATACATCAATAAATAGACAACTTTCAAATATTGCACCAAGTAATGACGAGAGTAAAAACCATGCACTCTACATTACATTTGTAATTAATAATGGCGTCCAGCAAATACCTTCCTGTGATTGGCTGTTGCTGGGAATGCCAACACTCTTTTTATGAATAAAAGGCAAACTAACAAATATGTCTTTTGCACAACAAGAAGGTTCTTGTGCAAAAGAACAACAATTTATGTTTTGTACCTGACAAATTTCCATCTAAAAGAACAATTTAGTCCAATAAGAGGGCGAAGCATCATACCTGGTTGATGGGGTTCTGGGAGTTCTTCTACTCCCCAAGCTGGCCCTAGGCCAGGCTTGACCTGTGAGAGCTTGATCCACAAGGCTGTTGCTTGCAGGGGCCCGCATCATTAATATTCCCCCCCCCCCACTGATGACGTCACAAGTTAGGTAGCCAAGCCATTTTTATATAACCTGTTATATCGTACAATATTTAATTATCACTTAACAACACTTTTTAATTAATTAACACTTCACTTTTTGGGTACATTAAAGTTAAATCAGAATGTCATAAGCAGGGCTGGTGTGCTGAAAAGAGATGATTTACTAAGTGGCTGGAACCTTTAGCTAATCCCTGCCCGTGATTGGCTGTTGTGGTGAATGTCAACAAAAAGTTTCTACCAATGATATGTCAGCACAGGAATTCTTCCTTGAGCACAACAAACTGCCTTGTGGGCTGCTGTTCTCCTATTGATAGTGCATGGGTGACGCAACAGATGGCACCAGTTGTATTTTGTAGGGTGGCATGTTAATAGTGTAATTTGATGTCAACAGATGGCATAAGCTCTATCTTGTGGCTACTGTTGACCAGCCAGTTGATAATGTTCTTTTCTCCTGAGAGATGGCATCTGCTGTATTATTATTACTTCTGAATTCCCTTTTAAACACTGATCTACAAATCCTGTAGCTTATGATAAGGTCTTATACCGTGTTAGAATTAAGTTCTGGAGTTCTGCAATTACTTTTTTTGTCTACTGTTGAGGATATCAAAATATAACGTTATTTATTTATTTTATTTATTTATATACGAGAAGGTACATTGGGTCTGTGAGAATACTGTACATAGCATAGTATTTACAATCTTGTAAAACCACTAGTACGCGCAGCGTTTCGAGTAAATTCTAGCAGAATTAATAAAATGATAACAGATGCATTGCAAGAAAAAAATGAGATAAGAGAGATTAGTAAATATATTAAAGCACATTATTATATTAAAGCTCTGACTGATTACTTTGACAGCTTGATTGGTAATTTAAACAAGATTAATAGGCACCATACAGTAAATTGACAGCACATATAAGAAGACAGCAATGATCACAATGGTAAAGTTGTTCGGATTGGGTACATAAAGATAGGGAGATTGGGTAGCAATAGATACAGTGTAATTTTAAAGCAACAAGGTAAAAAACTATGAAGATAAAATTAGGTACTTTTTAGTTTTGTTTTTTAAATGACGCAAAAGTTGGACAGCTTTTCAATTCATTAGGGAGTGAGTTCCATAGATTGGGTCCGTTTATTTGCATAGAGTGTTTACACAGATTAAGTTTGACTTTGGGGATATCAAAGATACATTTATCAACCAATTTCTGGTGTGGTAATAATGGGTCCTATTACGTACATCTGCCCAGGGAGAGTTTCAGAGCAGGATTTGCATTTAAGAACAGGGTTTTGTAAATGTAGTTGACACAAGAGAATTTGTGGAGTGAAATTATATTTAGCAAAATTTCTAGCCTCTCTATAGCATACTGTAGCCTCTGTATAACTCAACAGTAAAATGTGTACTTGGTTGTAGAAACGATTCTTCGCGGCGGGGATCGTGTTCCAGAATTTGCCTTCCCCAGAATTATAATTTATAGCCCTTATAATAACCCTTATAATTCCTCCAGCTGCACTGCCTGCTACAGCAGGAGACAGACTAGGGCCGTGTTGGCTTGGTGATGGGCTCATGTATACCTTTGGCAAATGTTAATGGCCACCTTCCCAATCCTGGACATTTTTACTTGCAAATTCTTTAAAATAGACTGGGTGATCCTCTCCAATATTATAGTGTTGAATTTCCAGTCATTAAATCCTTAAGACCTGCCAGCATGAAGAGCTATAGGCTTAGTTTAATAGAAAACTCTATAACTATACTTGCACTGTATTAAACACTTCACATCTTTGTGCTCTTCACAATACACTCTGCAATCCTTCACAAAATTTAGTGCAGAAGGGAAATACTTGATAGGCTTATACCTGTAGTGTAAGTATATAGGTATTATAAGTATAAATGTATATATATATATAAAGGAAGTATATATTTAGTATATAGGCTGTAGTAGACAGCCTATATATCTTACCTTATATAGGCTGTATTAGTCAATAATGGGCTACGTAACTAATGATGTTTGTTATTCAGACCATTACTGATATATATGTAAATTTACATGACCCTACAAATATACACATAAATATTTGGGCTCGTTTCCAATCACCTAATGCAACTGTTCACCCAGCAGTAAGCAGGGTACCCAGTAGTTAGGTTGTTGTGGAGTTGCATCCTGAGTAGGGTCAATAGTTCCACCTTGAGGAGACCTCGATATAAGCCATGTATATATATATACCCTGGCTGCTTGTCCCCCCACACAATGAATTATTATTAATATTAACATTTGCAAGGTAATATTATCAATAGCCTTGTGTGGGGGCGAGGGAGCGCGCGCGCATGCCGCTGCGCGCCTGTCACCATAAACAAAACAAGTGGTTTCGATCGTTGGCGGTGAAACCCAAAAATATCGCACAAAATGAGCAAACCAGGTAGGTGTGAGGGTGTATTTTGTGTGGTGAGAGGTGTGGGTGGGCGTGGGTGTGTGGTGACAGGTGTGGAGGGTGTGGGAGGCCCAACATGACCTCCCAGGTACAGCTTGCTGTGGGAGCTTATCTTTAATCTGCTCCCTGCGTGTCTCTCGCCTCGTATATACCCTGCCTGCCTTATCTCACCTCACTTCGCTCCTAGTGAGGCGCTGAGTGAGGCGTGAGGTGTAGCTAGAGGTGTGTGAGGGGTGTGGGTGAGGTGTGTGGCCTCACTGGGGTGGTGATCTGCCAGATCTGCACCAGGCCTCCTCCTCCTCCTCACCTCTTGGGCACAATATAATCTCTCCCACAATTATATTTTATGTTAATTTGGAAAACGTTATTCAAGAATTATGAATGAGCCTATTAAATAAGACATGTAATCTCTGACTTCATGTGGTGACTTGAAGCCTTGAATGGTCATGTAAATTACATAAATCCTCCTCAATCCATGTAGAAGTTGTAAATAAAACTTTATGAAAGATATTTTTGTATTGGAAATGTTGCTAAAATGTACAAAAAAGATTTATCATAGTAAGCCATTTTTTAAATTGCAAAAAGATGTAGATTTTGAACTTGTTGCAAGTACAGTTGTAACCTTAAGTGTGACATGCATTGTGTCGTCACAACCATGGTGAAAGAACAATACACATTGATAGAATACTGTTCTTGTGTTTTTATAATGTAAGAAATAGGTTGGACTGTATTTGATTTGTATTGTACGTGTTTGTAAATGTGAACCTCGCGAACTATTACCTTATGTAAGGATTGTACGTTTATTTATATATACAAGAATTCTTACATTCTTGTAAAGCCACTAGTACGCATAGCATTTTGGGCAGGTTCTTAATCCTAATTTATTCCAGTATTATAATAACATTACTGTAATTCCTGTTGCCAGGGACAGGAAGCCTGTACTTAGGCTTGTATCGAGGTCTCTTCCTAGGTCGAACTAATGACCTTTCCCAGGATTCAACATCTGAATAACTGCCTAAATCTCGGCCTCTTCACCTGGCAGTAAACAGGGGCATCAGGTGAAAGGAAATGTCCAACCATTTCTGTAAAGTAATTAAAGAACTTTCTGGATATTTACCTTTATCTAATCTAAGGATTGTAGATACACTGAAGATTCTCCAATTATTCCTGACATGTGCTGCACTTTCTCTGATGTGGTCTGCCCTATTTTTGAATTACCAAACATAATCATAATACCAGCAGACTAGATTGTGTAGTTATATATATAATTGTCACCTCTACAAGGAAAGCAACATGTAAAAGATTTGGGAATTATGATGTCTGACAACCTGACATTTAGTGAACTTAACCGAGTAAATATAGTGACAGCCAGGAAAACAATTGGATGGATTATAAGAACGTTCAAATCCATGGACCCCACAGCACTGCTAATACTATTTAAAACACTGATGCTGTCCCATCTAGAGTATTGCTCGGTACTTACTTGCCCTTTCAGAGCAGGAGAGATTGCTGAAATATCGGGAATACAGATAACATATACGGCAAACATGGAGAAGATAAACCACCTAAACTTCTGGGACCGTTTCAAAGCTCTCAAGATGTATTCTCTAGAAAGGAAACAAGAGAGGTATCAAAACATATATTTAGATGGAAGATACTGGAAGGCCAAGTCCCAAATTTGCACAGTAAAATAACTTACTGGAGCAAAAGGTACGAAAGGAAATGTAGACTAGAACCAGTGAGGAGTAAAGGTGCCATAGGCACAATCGGAGAACACACTCTGAACATCAGAGGTCCACAGCTGTTCAGTACTTTCCCAGCAAGTACTGTATTAGAAATATTGCCGGAACAAAGGTGAACTTCTTCAAGAACAAACTATGTAAATTTTTCCAAGATGTACTGGACCAAACTCTCACAAGTCAAACCTGGTCTCGGGCCGGGCTTGGGGAGTAGAAGAACTCCCAGAACCCCATCAACCAGGTATCAACCAGGCTGTAGTGGATATGTGGGCCTATAGGCAGCTGCAAGCAACAGCCTGTTGGACCAAGTTATCACAAGTCGAGCCTGGCCTCAGGCTGGGCTCGGGGAGTAGAAGAACTCTAGAGACCAGGTACCATCTAATACTGGTGATTTTACCCACCTAACATCTTAGAGTGCATACCCACCAAGCCACTCGCACTCATTCTCCTTCTAAAGTGGAAAAATCTACCGCATGAAACCCACAACCTAGGAGACTCCAGCTATATTTTAAAGGTTTCGAGTTCCTGCCCCTTGTGGGTACTGCCTTGTCCTGGGGTTGGGAAAGGATTATATTTGTTAATCCAGAGTATAGATGAGTGTGACTCAAAAGGTTCCTGTTCTGTCAAACTGGTAAGACCCAAACAAAGTGTACCTAACTTATTGTACTATGATATAAACGATGATAGTACATTAAGTAGCGAGTGTGTGCTAAATCTTGACTCAACTGGACCTATGAGATATAAGAGGTTAAATTGTTGTAATTTCTAAGATATTATGTTAGATTTTTCCATACAGTAATAGGTGTTGATCCGCCTGAGAACAAATCTATAACATATCTTGGAAACGCGACCTTGGACTTCCCCATTATCTCTGTAGGACTCCTCTTTCTGCTGTCATATCTGAGGTACAATAGTGTGGTCACACGTGTTTTGCATCATAATCTTCATAGTGCTAAACATTCTACACTCCCAGAAGTAGATTGGCAGTTCTCAAATTATTATTTAATATTGAAAATGACATGATATTAACATTGCCTATCCTTCACTAATGTATTTGCATGTAAAAGCTTTTAGAATGTACAATCAGAGGCTGAGTATTGTACTACATTTTATTTAGAATGTAATTAATGTTTATTCCGTTCCCAATTTATTTCCCATTTATGGAAATAAATGTCTTAGAACTACAGATATTCTAGTAAACCTGGAACTGTATACAGTATCCGAGTTGCTTCTGCTGCAAGTAAATCACTATTGTCAATACAGTGGATCCTCAATTTAGCTCTCCTTGTTTGTTCATGCAGAGTTAATGCTTTCTCTTGGTAATTGTTTAATTTTTAGAGAATTTCCACCTAAGGATCCCGTCAATTACCCATGCTGCATTAGAGCATAGTTAGAATTTTGTTGAGGGTTCCATTTGCATACACCATTTATTAGACTGTGCTGTGCTGTGAGACTTTCAATATAAATGGTTCCAAGAATACATAACCACAGATGACTGATAACGGCAGGTGATCGGAAACCTCTCGAGGACAGGCAGGTGATTGGAACCCTCTTAAGTATAGGCTTGTTGCTGAAAACCTTTTGAGCACAAGGATGAGACTGGAAACCTCATGAACAGAGGGATGTGGCTGGAAGCCTTTTTGAGCACAGGGATGTGGCTGGAGGTAGGGAATTATTAGGGGAAAATGACAAGCCATTACAACTATATAGCACTTGGAAGGGGTCAGAATAAGGATTTGGGATGGGACGGGGGAAAGGAATGATGTCCAACCACTTGGATGGTCGGGTATTGAACGGCTGAAAAGGAAAAAAAAGTTGGCCAAAGAGAAATTATTTTCAGAGACTTGAAAATAAGTGTATTATTTTTCAATATATTTGATTTCCTGTTGATTGACAAAACAAAGTTGTTATAACCTGGATAAAATGTTGCATGTGCCAGAATGCTGTACTGTACAACATAATTGAGGATGTATGAAGCTCCGGAGACGGCATGTTGGGTGTGCATGTTGCGAGGGGCACATTGGTAGATGATTTGAACACTAATAGTGACTCTTCTGGTGTTGTGGGTCATGATTGCTGTCTCATTCTGCTTGTTTCATTAACTACCATATTTTGCTTGTCTGGTTTAGGCAGCTCTGAAGGGAAGTACTCTATCTCATAAACAAAAAATCATTGTATTTGGCCATATTTTGAAGTTCCATGTTTTTTAAGAATTAATAATACAGTAATAATGTTAATGTTAAAAATTCATTAAATATATGATACAGTATATCTAAAGTTCAAAATCATATTACTGTACAGTACATTGTAGGTTTAGCTTAAATACAAAATATCTTTTTATCAACCTTTTGTATTTCATTAAAAGTTAGGTACATATTAAGTGAAAAAAGCATGATTCCATTGAATACAGAGGAAATTTTCAGGCTGTTCTTGGAGTGTTTTATGAATACAGGTACATGTATTTTTATTACATTGTATGGAAAATGAAGAAAATTAATTTTAAATCTTACGAAAACATGGCTCCAGAATTTGTATTGGATACAAAACGTTCATATGCATTTTCATGATAAAAATAAGCAATACTGTGTCTCATTTTGGGGTTTGAAATAACCACCTTGAATTTGGCTATATTTTAGTACAGTATAATGTTATTGTTATTAGTACAGTACTGTATATGATAAATATGGATAAAAATCATATTATATTGTAGATTTAGTGTAAATATATAATTTTTGATCAACTTCTTGCATTTCTTTAAAGAAGTTATTGATTAAATGAAAAAGCATGCTTGTAGGTGATGAGTCACATTGGCTGAAGAAATGATGAGCAAACATTTTCTTTGTTCTGATGTGTGGTTTAGTCATCAAAAAGCATGTTTGTATTGCATTTTGGACTTTCAGGTCAGTTTGGAACTATTTTCTGGGTACTGAAATGTACGAGTATTTCCGTTATAATACTGTACCTAGAAGTATCCATATATTGTAACAAATATATGGATATAAACAAATTTATTGTTAAATTTTATGAAAACACATTGATTTGCATAATTTGCATAAGAATTTTTTGTTAATTTACAGTTTAATAATAAAAATAAGCTGAAATTGCATTTTTGGGATTTGAAATATAAATCATCGATTTTTTTTAATAAATTACGATATGTATAATGTTAATATATTGGCACCTCGATTAACGAGTTTAATCCGTTCCGGCACCGAGCTCGTCATGTGGAAAACTCGTCTTGCGAAACAACAACAAAACAGTCGGCGGAGGTGTCCGAGAACCAGCGGAAATGCTCCGTAATCGAGCAAAAGCTTGTCAGTCGAGACATATTTTCTGCGAGTGGCGCGCTCGTTACTCGAAATGCTCGTAACTGGAGCCACTCGTCACTCGAGGTTCCACTGTACTTAATTATTTATGCAATCAATTTTATTCAAAATCATATGATATTGTGGATTTGGCTTAACTAAATTTTTTATCAACCCTTTGCATTTTGTTAGAAAAATGCATTATATATTAAGTGAATAAAGCAGGTGTTTTGAATTTTGTTACTTTTCAGGCCAGTTTGGTATTGTTTTATACATATAATACTGTATTTCTATTACAATATGCGGGAAAACCAATAAAATTAAGCACTGTACTGTACAGTGATGTTAAATCTTATGAAAATACACATTTCAGTGAAGGGTATTGGGAAAATTGGATTTGATTTTTATTGGTCAGTAAAATTATGAGTTTGAGCATTTATTTTTTTTTATTTTTTTAGGATGTGGTTTAGGTTTGGCCAAATGTATTTGTATATTTTGTACACTTTAGTATAGTGTAAAAAACAAATGAGGGTCGTAGGTTGAGATTCTTTGTATTGCTATGCATGATTTTTAAAGCATGACCTGGTTTTTACATGCTACAGTCACAAGTGTACAGCTGAAATTTTAACATAATTTTTTGGCCAAAATTTGACTTATCATTTGTAGACATTAATTAAAAAAAAAAGACACTATATATATATATTGTTTGGATCATGTATGTACGATACATGATAATGTGTGTACTTTTGTGTATTAATAATTTCATGGATTATTTTACTAATGCTGTGCAGGTCTTCTCTTTAGTCCTGCAGTGTGATCAAGCATTAAAGGATAAACCTTTTCTAGACAGTAAAATATATTATAAATACAATAGAGTAGTATATTTTTTTGTACCGGTACGTTATATGATACTCAGAATTATGCCATTAATCTATTGAAATTATAAATATAATTTATTAATTGAAAGCATTCATGTTCTCATAAACTGTATATCAATTTAAGCTTACATTGTGATTTGATGTGTATGAGCAGCACACTGAGGCTTTGTAGTTAGTAGTATTAATCTGCACGAAGCGTGCAGGTGCGAGCTGACCGGGCTTGTAGTGTGTGATGCATGTAAGGCTTACACTCATGGTCCTATCCCATTTCTTTACAGGGACATATGCCAGTGCCAGAGCTGGTAAGTTAGCTGTGTCAGCTGCATTTGTTTGAGTTGCATTTTACTTTTGTACTTTGCTAACAGCAGTACGCATCACTCATAATGCTTTTAACTGATTCTGTTCAATAATGTCGGTTGGAAAAGTTTATTTAGACGTGTTGGGTGTGGGCTCACTGGACCAAACATGTTGTGTTGGGTGTGTGCTCACTGGACCAAATATGTGACAAAGCTAATGTTGAAGTGTAAATATGTTGCACAGTGTTCCTGGAAAGTATACACTCTTGCTAAAGTATTTAGGTACTGTACTATATTTATTTAAAATGATTTTATGAAAGTAATTACAAAATTAATTATTTAATTTAGTGTATTTTGTAAACTATTACTTGTTTGACCATCTACAAATATATTTATTCAGGTAGTTATTTGCAAGTGTAATACGAGCCAAGATGTTAAGCATGAAGAGTAGGGATTGCTGACTAGTTTAACTGTGGTTGGTTTTGATCATTTGTGTACTTTCCTAACCTTGTCTTGTACCAACCTTGTCTAGTGGTTACCTGATCCGTAAGGCTGTTGTTGCTTGCAGCATTCCCAGGTGTGTGGAGGGCAACACTGTTCAAGGACTAACCCATAATTGTATACGGTTTCACACCAAACCCAATTCATCTTGTCTAGTGGGAAAATACAGTAGAGCCAAAACTCCTGGTTTCTTCCATAGGAGTGGGGCAAGCTAGATGATCACACAGGAGATTAAAATAACTTATAAATTATCGTTCTGCACAAATTGGTAAATACTGTACAGTATATCTTGATCTTGTAAATGTTTTATGTAAGCATTTAATTTTGGTTTCCTTGTATAGGAAGTGTTGTGTATGTGTGTGTGTGTGTATATATATATATATATATATATATATATATATATATATATATATATATATATATATATATATATATATATATATATATATATATATATATACAATATATATATATATATATATATATATATATATATATATATATATATATATATATATATATATATATATATATATTGTGACGGTAAAGCGTTGGTGTTCGGCTGTTTCAAAAGCTAGGGGCAGGGCCTCGTCACATGACAAAAAAAAAAGAGAAAAGTTGGTCTTTTCGTCTGTGGTAAGGTAATGGGAAGACACACAAAACACAAGTATATAAACAATGAAATATTAATTACTCTAGAAAACAAGACATGAATAAAGGCAATCTCATAAAATATGCAGGATAAGTCAACAAACAAAATAACATGAATAATCACTGGCAAATGAAAAGTTATGCTAAGACAAGTAAGTTACAGTGATAGCAAAATAAAATATGTAACGGGTGCTGGAATACTGGCTTCGAGCTGCCACCTCCCTTAGTACATGAAAACCAAGGCTTAGTCTACCAGCGAGAGATGTCAACTGCATGGAGCACTGAGATATTCTGACGAGACTGGCGCACTGCAGCCCAGACGTCGACTTGTGGTGGTGGAGGGCAGGGGCGACAAGACACCAGCCAATCAGCAACAGGCAGGCAGAGGATGAGCAGTTAGCTGGTTACGGTGACTGTAGCAGGTATCAGGGTGTGCTGGGTACGATTTGCTCTCTGGGCAAAACGTTTGGCAATACTTGGTGAACGTATCTTCTATATAGTATCTTGTATTTTGACGTAATTATGTAGGGAAGAGCAGGCTCAATCTCTCTTGAAAGAGATTATCGTCACAATATATATATATATATATATATATATATATATATATATATATATATATATATATATATATATATATATATATATATATATTACCAAGTGCATTCCACTTGGTAATCATGTGAAAAGGATAGAAAAGTTTTTTTTACATTGATTTGTTGGCATTTCCAGTGTACTTCAGTATCTTGTATGTGGTGAACATGTCCCCCTTCTGCTCCTTCTCTTGGGTTGTGAAGCTTCAGTTTCTTTAACATTATAACTTATTCCTCTTAATTCAGACTTTAGGCTCATTACATATCTCTGTACTTATTGAAGTATTAATGCATAGAGAAGGATGGGTCTGTGGTTGGTAATGTGGTAGTGATAGATAGTATTTGTGTGGTGAAGAGGAAGGTGGTTGTGATGGTGGAGGAAATGCATGATGGTGATGGTAATGAGGGCAGGTTAATGACATTGGTGTTGTAAGAGGGAAAGTGATGGAGAGCGGTGGTGTGGGGGGAGGGAGGGGGAGTGGTGGTGACAGTGGCCAAGCTGCTGACATTGGTGGTGGTCACTGTAGACACGCTGGAGGTAACCATCATATTAGGTGGTTGGTCTGACACTACTCAAGGTTGTGCTGACTCTCGCTCACACTGGAGTGTTCTCTGCTGGCGGTGGAGTAGGAGTGGTGGTGGCGGTGGAGTGGGAGTGGTGGTGGAGTAGGGGTTAGTGGTGGAGTAGGTAGTGGTGGTGGTGGAGTGGGGAGTGGTGGTGGTGTAGGAGTTAGTGGTGGTGTAGGGGGTGGTGATAGTGGAGATGGAGTAGAGCTGGTGGTGGAGTAAGGGTGGTGGTGGTGTAGTAATGGCGGTGGAGTGAGGTTGTGAAAAATAAGCTGATATAGGGATGGGGGAGGGGTGGAGAGAAGGCTGGAGTAGTGGTGGAGAACGTGCAAGGGTTGGTGTGGAGGAGGTTGTAGTAGTGGTGGAGAGGGGAAAAGAGTAGTGGTGGTGAAATGGACTAAGGGTGGAGGGGGTGGTGAAGAGGGGGGGGGGAGCTTGGGGGTGGTGAAGAGGGGGGGGCTAGGGGTGGAGGGAGGGGTGGATATGAAGGAGGGTGGCGGGAAGGTCTTGGTGGAGGTGTTGGTGTGTGGGGTGTGTGTGTGTGGTTGGTCTGTGTGTTGTGTGGTAGTGCAGTGTGTGGGTGTGGACGGTGGTGGTAGTGGCAGACGAGTGTCTTACAGTGTTAGGAGGGTGAAGGTGTGTGTGGTGTGGACCTGTGCTTGAGACTACTACTACTACTACTACCACTACTACTACTAGTAGTAGTGACCCGTCGCACCATACTCTTGACAAGACGAGGCGTCTTCTGCTCCCCGTCACCAGTACTCCATCATGGCAGGTAATATTACTCTCCTCAACTGGTGGCTGGCCACTGGCCTGGCCTATCTTGTGTACACAGGACCTGTGTTGTGTGCTGGTCGTCACTGACTGAGCGTCAGCCAATACCCTCTCTTACACCCCGTCACTGGCCAGTGTACTCTACACATACCACGCCGGCCACACACTCATAATGCTATAGTCCTTTATTCATTGTTATAATGCACAGTCTTCATGCATTCCCTCTCATGGCCTCCAGTATCGTGTTTATATGTTCTCTATAATTGTTTGTGTTAGTAAAACCCCTCGTGTATGTGTGTGTGGTGAATGTGGTCGTGGGTAATAGTGGCGCTGAGACCGTGAGTGCCGGTATGTCGAGTGCCACCCCACTGGCACCCTCCCTAACCTCACGGTGCCTCCGCTGCAACCTCCACCTCCCCAACACTCTACTACTTACTCTCATAATCTATACCATCCCTCTACAGTTGTGCCTCTTCCCTGTCCCGTGTCCAACACTCTTGTGCCTACAGTGCCACCCCTCCCCCTTCCCCCCCCCCCGTGGGTGCCTTGTTTGAAGAGGTGTGTTGTTTGCTTCAATGATGAGTGGTGATCGTCGTTTGGTTCCATCTCTCAACTATCGGTATTTACTAGTTGCTATGGTGCCAATTACTATGGTGCTAATGTCTCCGTGACTCGTGTACATACAGTATTTTCCAAGTGTGTTCTTAGCTGGTGAAACACCCGCGATAAGTTATTCTTGTTAATACTGTTCTCCGGGGCATTTTGCATGTCCTTATTATGGCCCCTGATTGGTCTCTCTTCCAGTGACGAGTTTTATTGGTTTAGCTTTCTCTGTTGAGGGTCTGTCGTCCACTGCACCTTTAGAGGTAATTTCACCAGCTCGGGTGTGTTGTGAAAATGGAGAGGGTAGAGAGTAGAGGTGTTACACTCTGTGATCAGGCTGGTGGAGGAGACGCCTAGGCCGGGCCGCTCACCATACCAGCCCGTGGGACAAACACAAGACATACAAGTTACACACCGCAGAGCTCCGATGGCATTCCAGGAACAGATGGGACTACCGACAACCCGATGCTTGCTTGACCACAAGTCAGAAATGACCAGCCGATTGATTCAGTTGGACCTCACTGAGTCTGGCATCTTATCCCACTACCCCCCATGAAAAATGTGCTAAGGAGAGACTCCATCTTATAGTGGTGCGTGTCCTTACTAAATGTCCTCACGTGCAGGCCGTGCAGGCACGTGTTGCGTCCCGCCTGTCCCTCCCAGTCACTTCTCCCTCACTACAATCCTTCCTCAATCCCATACCTTTGGGCTCCCTCGCCTTAGGCGCTTTTGTTCTCGTATTGGCATCCTTAGGTATATTTACCCCCTGTTGAATATCCTGCATCTTTGATGGCGCTATATAGTCGCCCCGGCTTGGTGCCTTCTTCTGATAATTACTTACTGCAGCCCGGCCTCCTAAGGTGCCCCAACGGCAAGAAAACGGTCAATTTAAAGTGTCTCCAAACCTACCAGAGGACCCAAAACAGAAAACGGGACAGTACTTCGTCAGCCGCTAATATTTTCTGGTACGACAGTTTTTAGATTTGTGTAACGCATACGATGGAAACCCGACGTTCATTGTAGAAGGACAGGTTGCTCAATGGTAGGCTTATTATGCAGCGGAAAGAAAAGTGGGCGGTGACGTACTTTTGGAAAACACATGGAGGAGTGAGTGGATGGTGGTGATAGTAGGCAGTGAGTTAGTAATGTGGTAGTGGGTGGTATTGCTGGTGATGTAGGTGGTGTAGCCAGTGTTAGTTGGTGATCCTGGGAGTGAGATGGTGATGTAGGAGGTACTGGTAGTTAGCAGTTGGCCTGGATACATATTACGGGGGATGTGTGGTGGTGGTGGTAGTGGTGGTGGGCAGGTTAGCCATAAGGTGGGGGTTGGGTTGTATGGGGTCCTGCCTCAGGAGGCTGATGACCCACTAACTGTATTGCTTCCTTTTCCTGCCCCTCCTCCCTTCCCTTCCTCTACTTCTTCCTTACACATGTATCTCCTCCTCGTCAGTCTTGTCACCCCGTCTCCCCGTCCTCCGGCATATCACCTCGCCCCACCTTCATCACCACCCGCCCACACCCCACTTGGGTATCATTGTATTCATTACTGGGCTTCCTCTTGTCATCAGTGCCACCTTGGTGGTAATTACCTCCTCCCTCCCTCCCTCCCTCCCGTCTCTGCCACTCCCACTCTCATCTTCTCTCTCCTTCCCTCCGTTATACATAGTTTAGTGTAATTAGTTTATTATGGCCAGTACGCATCCTGGGGAGAGGTTGGTGACACGTCGCAGTCTTCACCTCCACCACGCTCTTCTTCACCTTAAGTACTACAGTTCTCCTCAACTGTCAAACTTTTCGTCTTAAATTGGTGAGAAAGTTACAAGGGTGGTTTGGTGCATACATGTTCATGATTATCTGAGATCTTCTCCCGCTGTCTGGTCCGTGAGGCTGTTTGTCTTCTCTGCCCCCATACCCATCACAGCCCCCCCATACCCATCACAGCCCACCATACCCATCACAGCCCACCATACCCATCACAGCCCACCATACCCATCACAGCCCCCCATACCCATCACAGCCCACCATACCCATCACAGCCCCCCATACCCATCACAGCCCCCCATACCCATCACAGCCCCCCATACCCATCACAGCCCCCCATACCCATCACAGCCCACCATACCCATCACAGCCCACCATACCCATCACAGCCCCCCCATACCCATCACAGCCTGGCTGTTCCGATAACTCCACCACAAACTTGTCCACTCTTCCAGCCACATTTCTTATATTCCTTGGCAGGGGATTGGAGAGTCGTGGACCTCTGACGTTTATTATGCACTTGCTTCCATACCTCGTCCAGGGTGTTGGCACTCGCTTGGCACACCAGTCAAGTGCTGCCTACACCTCTTGTGAAGTCACTCACTCCAGTTAAAGCCAAGTTCTTAGGACAAGCGAAACACAATTGAATTTCTTTCTTTATTATGCACACGGCATAGAAATTTAGACATAATTGAGTCCAGATAAACTATTATCGAAATTACACCTCCAGAGCACATTGTGTGTGACCTACAGGTGTGGTCGAGGCCTGGTCGACGACCGGGCCGCGGGGACGCTGAACCCCGGAAGCACCTCAAGGTGGCTTGTACCAGTGCCTCAGCCTGTTCGTGTAGGGTCCACAACCTTTTAAGAGGGTGTGGGAACCTGTATTACTGTCTTATAACTGGCATTGGGTAGTTGTGTAGCTGTTGAAGCACGGTTCAGAGGCGTGATCAGAGCCCAGGCTGTGTGAGGGATGTTGGTCCCCAGAACCAAGAAACCTTAGCAAAAGGTAGGTAGGCAAAGGAATGTTCCTTGTCGGGTTATGGAAGGTGTTCTCAAGGTAAGTTACCCCACGAGGTAAATCAAGTCATTGTAGTGTTGCTTGTTACGTGGTAATGTTGCTCATGTTGGTAAAGTGAAGACAATGCTAAGTGCTCGCAGGGTCACTAAGGTAAGTGCTGGTCAGGTCACTAAGGTAAGTGGTGGTCTGGTCACTAAGGTAAGTGGTGGCCAGGTCACTAAGGTAAGTGCTGGTCAGGTCACTAAGGTAAGTACTGGCCAGGTCACTAAGGTAAGTGCTGGTCAGGTCACTAAGGTAAGTGCTGGTCTGGTCACTAAGGCAAGTGCTGGCCAGGTCACTAAGGTAAGTGCTGGTCAGGTCACTAAGGTAAGTGCTGGTCTGGTCACTAAGGCAAGTGCTGGCCAGGTCACTAAGGTAAGTGCTGGCCAGATCACTAAGGCAAGTGCTGGTCAGGTCACTAAGGCAAGTGCTGGCCAGGTCACTAAGGTAAGTGCTGGCCAGGTCACTAAGGTAAGTGCTGGCCAGGTCACTAAGGTAAGTGCTGGTCAGGTCACTAAGGCAAGTGCTGGCCAGGTCACTAAGGTAAGTGCTGGTCAGGTCACTAAGGTAAGTGGTGGTCTGGTCACTAAGGCAAGTGGTGGTCTGGTCACTAAGGCAAGTGCTGGCCAGGTCACTAAGGCAAGTGCTGGCCAGGTCACTAAGGTAAGTGGTGGTCTGGTCACTAAGGCAAGTGCTGGCCAGGTCACTAAGGTAAGTGCTGGCCGGGTCACTAAGGTAAGTGCTGGTCAGGTCACTAAGGTAAGTGGTGGTCTGGTCACTAAGGTAAGTGCTGACCAGGTCACTAAGGCAAGTGCTGGCCAGGTCACTAAGGTAACTGCTGGCCAGGTCACTAAGGCAAGTACTGGCCAGGTCACTAAGGCAAGTGCTGGCCAGGTCACTAAGGCAAGTGCTGACTAGCTAACTAAGGTAAGTGCTGACCAGCTCACTAAGGTAAGTGTTGACCAATATGGTGGCGGTGGTGGTGGACATTAATGTAGCGAGAGAGATCATTAATACCATCGGTGCTGAAGGCTCGCAGGCCTACTTACCTTTTACAACCTTGGTGATCAGTTGTATTCTACAACCCCTGGTGTAATACAACGGAATACTGCCAGTGTCCTGGCAGCATCCCGTAGTTTCCCCGGTAGAAAGTAGATTGTAGAAGCTTGGGTGTTGTGTGGTCAGGTTGGTGAGTGGTGGCCCCTAGCTCCTTCCTCTCATGTTGGGCGTCTCGTGGTCGAGGACAGTCTCGTAGGCCTATCTAGGCTCCTAGATTACAGCCTAGGCCTGCTGCCACTGACCTTTCCCCAGGACGGCCACCCACAACAGTCTTCTAACTCACACAGGCTACCTGTTTATTTCTAGGCGAAAGGAGCCGAGAGGTGTAGGGGTAACGGAGTGTAATTATGATGCCTTAACCTCAACAATAATGCTAACGGGAGTAGCAACGGTGCCTTAACAGTGCCGGGCTCCTGTTGTATAACTGTCAAGGAATTACTGATGGAACAGTTGACAGTTTACCTTGTCTGCTTGACGGCGTCAGCGTCACGTGCAGGGGGGGGGGGGGAATTGATAATCTGGGGGGGAAACTTCGTTACTGACTTACAATCGGAGATCCTGGATTGGACTCCTGAGCGGGACAAGATGGGCACTTTTCCTTTCACCTAATGCCACTATTTTCCCTAAGAGTAAATATGTACCCGCGGGCTGGGCAGCTGTTGGGCTGCATCCTGCGGGAAGATCACTAGTTCCATCTAGGAGGGACCTCTATACACATCTAAATAAAGTGTGTGTATATATATACACACTGGTTGGAAGAAGGGGAACCTTAGCCTCGGAGAAAAGCGCACACAACGCATTAAAGAGGAGTTCTCCAGTAGTTTCTATATATTTAAAATACATCTATGTATGTCTCCTGTTTCCCAGAAACGAGAATCTCTTCCCTGCTTGCGGTTACATCTAAGGTTGTCATAGACCTCCCTCTGATATTCTCTCTTCTCCATTTTCTTTCTTCAATTGTTGATGCGTTTTCTGTGTATTACGGTGATAAATATTAAGGTATTTAGTGCTCATTAAGAAACATTCCCGTGTCCCAGCCGTGCCTAGGCGACCAGGTCCTGGTCCCCCTCACCCCCTACCTACCTCCCTCACCTTATTTATCATTCCGCTACCCGTCTCTCTCACCGGCCCTTCCTTCTCTGTCCCTCCCTCTCACCAATTACCTCTCTACACACCTTGCCTCACTTGGGTATGATACCAGAGATGGAACCAGTGGGAGGAGTGTGGTACCAGAGGTTGAAGAGGAGCGAGAACAGGATGTGTACTCGTCTTCATACCATGGAATGGGGTGAAAAACAATGTCCTTGCATCTCCTCTCCTCAGCCCCATCCATGCCTATTCCTCGACCTCCTTACCATCCCACACACTCCGTACTCAGACCCTTTTATTCCATCACGTCCGCTCCTTGCTCTCCCTTCCCCTCCCCCACTTCTCAGCCCATCATGGGGCTGCCATGCTACTCTACTCCCCACCATCACCTCCCCCCCCCCCCCTCCTGCCAGGCTCCTGGCCTGTGTTTACGAGGTGTGATGTAAAACAGCGTAAAGCATTTTTTGTCTGGATAACCATCCCTCTCTCACTCCCTCCCGTAGCTCTCCCTGTCTCTCTCTCTCCCCTCCCTTCCCTCTCCTAGCTCTCTTCCATGAGCTTGTTCCTGTTCACCTAGTTAATAGGTGCCAACCAGTCCCCTTACAGAACACAAGTCACCAGGTGACAAACTATAATACATTACAAACACAAGAGTAAGACGTGCATGTAAGCACCGGAGTGTGTGTGTGTAGATGACTGCACCAGCAATCATCAGTGGAGGATCCGCCTGCTATTATAACCCCACACTAAATGTTACACTTGTACACATTTTTATTTCTCCTGTAGCAGCTGTCCATCATGTGGCCCGTATACCTGGCCTGAGGCCAGTCACGCGCCTCGGCTCTGTCTCTGGGGTGTTCTGTGCCCTCCTGTGTGTTGTGCTGCCTTAGACAAAACCACTTTGATACTGGAGGGACAGGAGGGTTGGAGAGGTGTTCTGGGGGAGGGGGCGAGATTGGAAGAGACTGTGACAAGGGGAGACAGGTTGAGATGGGAAAAAATATGAATTAATGGTTATACGAGTGTGTTAATATGTTGACCAGACCACACACTAGAAAGTGAAGGGACGACGACGTTTACATACTTTAGCCACGTTATTGTGACTCATCGCCGCCTGCATATGTTAATATGAGTTATGTGAGAGAGTGAGGAGTGGGTGAGACCCGGGCACAGCCGGGTATCCCATGTAGTATGATATGGGATACGCGTACACTTAGAGTGGTTTGATGATGATGATTGCTGAACCATTGTCTACACAACATTACCCTAGTTGTGTGTGGTGGTGACGCTTGTTGTAGTTGATGGTTGTAAGGCTGGCACACCTCAGCTGGTTATGTGGCCACGGAGCCCACTCCACATAACCTGTCACCTCCATATTCCAGGTTCGACTCCATGGCAGGACGAGAGGGTTGGGGTAGGTGGGGGGGGGGTTGTTCTGCTGGCAATTGTGTGTTCTCCATCTTTGTTGAGAGGAGCAGGACCTGTCACACTCTCTCTCTCTCTCTCTCTCTCTCTCTCTCTCTCTCTCTCTCTCTCTCTCTCTCTCTCTCTCTCTCTCTCTCTCTCTCTCTCTCTCTCTCTCTCTCTCTCTCTCTCTCTCTCTCTCTCTCTCTCTCTCTCTCTCTCTCTCTCTCTCTCTCTCTCTCTCTCTCTCTCTCTCTCTCTCTCTCTCTCTCTCTCTCTCTCTCTCTCTCTCTCTCTCTCTCTCTCTCTCTCTCTCTCTCTCTCTCTCTCTCTCTCTCTCTCTCTCTCTCTCTCTCTCTCTCTCTCTCTCTCTCTCTCTCTCTCTCTCTCTCTCTCTCTCTCTCTCTCTCTCTCTCTCTCTCTCTCTCTCTCTCTCTCTCTCTCTCTCTCTCTCTCTCTCTCTCTCTCTCTCTCTCTCTCTCTCTCTCTCTCTCTCTCTCTCTCTCTCTCTATGCTTTACTCTTCAGTAACTTCTCCAGAAGTAATTTTCCTACTGATTGTTATATCATGTGGCAAAGATGACAAAAAGGTGTGACTTGTGTTGTTGTGTGTATGTGATGTGCGAGTGAGAACAAGCTGTGGTACCCGGACTGTGGCCTGAGGTGCACTGTGGTGCCCGGACTGTGGCCTGAGGTGCACAGCCTTTCACTGTACTTGGTCTTGATTTTGTTTGGTTGTTACTCTTTACATTCCGTTTGACAGGAAATGGAATGTCCATCGCCCTACTTAACCTGTTATTTGTATTGACCTCATCTTATGTGCTATCACTCCATGGTCACATTTATCAAATGTCTTTTTAAAGTCAGTGTGTACTACATATACATTTTGTTGTAAATGGGTCTATAGTGCGTCTGTGATTTCGTCATAGTGGTCGAGTAACTGCGAAAGGCTCGATCTTCCCGCTCTAAATGCCTGTTGACCTGGCTTGTGGAGCTCATTCTTCACCATAAAACTGGGGATCTTGAGTCCTGATCACTCTGGGCCTGCGGGCTGCTCCAAGCAACAGCCTGTTGGACCAAGCTCTCAAGTCAAGCCTGGCCCCGGGCCGGGCTTGACGAGTAGATAATTTTTAGCCAAAGCTTTGCTACCTCTGTGTGTATATCTGGTGATTTAAGTGTTTCTAGTATCTCGCGTGTATCTGTGCGTTTTCTGCACACCGCAGTGTGTGGTGGTGGTAGAGACACTTTACCACCATAACCGTTACGACCCACAACCATCACCGCTCCATCTTCAACAATGTCATTATTGTTGCCACCACCATTACTGCCACAATGACTTGATGGTCATTATGGCGTTGCCTGTAATCTTGGCGCGCCCGTAGTCATTACAGCATATGAACAAATCCACAAGGGCCGTGACGAGGATTCGAACCTGCGTCCGGGAGCATCCCAGACACTGCCTTAATCGACTGAGCTACGACAGGGCTTTTAACCCTGTCGTAGCTCAGTCTGGGAGCAGGCAGTGTCTGGGATGCTCTCGGACGCAGGTTCGAATCCTCGTCACGGCCCTTCTGGATTTATTCATTTGATGCATCACGTTATTGTGATCTCTGTGTGTCATTACAGCATAGTTTGTACCCTGGGCTTATGTGCACTTTGTAAACCTATCAGTCGGCTTCCATCAAAACACACATAGTATCTTTACTTATAGATATAATTGAAGTATATCTTTGTGTTACGCCTCCTCTCCTGTCTCCCCCCTCTCTTGGTTGTCCACCCGCCCCCCTTACCTGGTGGGTGTGTGTGCATCAGTAAGGGTTAGAGTGGGGTGTGTGTGGTGGGTGGGGTCTGGTGCCCTAGTGGCCTACACTGGGAGTGTATTGGTCATTGTTGGTGGTAAGTAGGACCGGCCGGGCTGGCCTGCCTCTACACCTCCCTCACTTGTCTCAAGGGCCAGCTTCCCCTCACCTTCCCGTCCCTCGCCGCACCCTTATCATTCCTCCCTCAACTCTCCTCCTCCAGCCACTCTACTGTGCTTACTGTAGTTTGACCTCTCTCTCTCTCTCTCGTCTCTCTCTCTCTCTCTCTCTCTCTCTCTCTCTCTCACTCTCACTCTCACTCTCACTCTCACTCTCACTCTCACTCTCACTCTCACTCTCTCTCTCTCTCTCTCACTCTACTGGTGTACAGGAATCTGTATGTACAGCAGTAAATTAACGGTTGAGAGGCGGGACCAAAGAGCCAAAGCTCAACAACTCCCGCAAGCACAAGTAGGAGAGTACACGCCACTCCCCACCCAGAGATGCTTGCAGCCAAGACTAGCAATAGTAACATATGGGAGTCTTCTGATATTATTACTTCATACATGGCTCTTGCATGATAGCCACGTGGTGACTGGAATACCTTGTCTTGAGTATGCTCTCTCGTGAGTAGGTTTGTAATTGTCGCAGGTTTGGTGTAACGTAGCCACTTAACGTCCGTCTTTATATACGTATATGTGCGCATTGTAAAGTGAATTGGACTAGTAAAGAATATTGCACAAAGGTACCTGAACGTGAAAATCAAACCTATTCTAGGAATAATGTGAGCAGGTAACTGCAGGCTTTGAGCCTGGCTTGGCACTTCAGTAAGCCTTTATGGTTAGGTTACGTGGCTTTGTTGACTCTAACTCAATGGTTTGGTTGACTGCTCTGGTTAGTCTTCCTTGGCTAGATTTGCTACCCTGCCCTGGTTGACTGGTATGTGCAACGCAGCCTGGTTAATTGCTATGGTGTGCTGGGCTGGTTTTTTTTTATTTGTGTTAATGTGATTAACTACTGTCTTGTCTTGAGTAGTTTGTATTAGCTGGTACTGCACGGTTACCTTGTCAGTTGGCTTGGCTGGGTGACCTTGACAAGCCGTGTCTCCTGCTGGTGGTAGCCGTGGCTCAACATGTGCTTGTCTCACTTGACCTTGTATGAACAACAAGATGACCTCGTATCAACAAGATGGTGACCTCGTATCAACAAGATGGTGACCTCGTATCAACAAGGTGGTGACCTGGTATCAACAAGATGGTGACCTTGTATCAACAAGATGGTGACCTCGTATCAACAAGGTGGTGACCTGGTATCAACAAGGTGGTGACCTGGTATCAACAAGATGGTGACCTCGTATCAACAAGATGGTGACCTCGTATCAACAAGATGGTGACCTCGTATCAACAAGATGGTGACCTCGTATCAACAAGATGGTGACCTGGTATCAACAAGGTGGTGACCTCGTATCAACAAGGTGACCTCGTATCAACAAGGTGGTGACCTCGTATCAACAAGGTGGTGACCTCGTATCAACAAGGAGGTGACCTCGTATCAACAAGGTGGTGACCTCGTATCAACAAGGAGGTGACCTCGTATCAACAAGGTGGTGACCTCGTATCAACAAGATGGTGACCTCGTATCAACAAGGTGGTGACCTCGTATCAACAAGGAGGTGACCTCGTATCAACAAGGTGGTGACCTCGTATCAACAAGATGGTGACCTCGTATCAACAAGATGGTGACCTCGTATCAACAAGGTGGTGACCTCGTATCAACAAGGAGGTGACCTCGTATCAACAAGGTGACGACCTCGTATCAAGGAGGAGGACTACCCCCATGTGTATTAGTGTAATGAGTGGCACATGAGGGGGTTATAGTCCTTGGGTGTGGGGTGGGCGGTGAGGGTGTCGAGTGTTGTCCTGGGGAACCGGTTGGCTGGTAACTTGAGTGGTGAGGCGGCCGATGTTGCTCGAGAAATCATAACCGCAGTGTTGACTGTGAGTGTGGTCCGTGGTAGCGACGCTGGCTAGTGTCTGGGGTGTTGATGTGTGGTGTGGGAGCCAGTGTGTGGCCATGAAGCTGTGGCCCTCTCACCTGGCATGGTCAGCTGCGAGCTGCTTGAGCTGCAGCTCCCTCCTGCTGCTGCTGCTGGTACTGGCTCAGTTGCCGGTGGTCGCTATACTCTCCGCAACAGGTCTCAGGCTGGGAGTATCTTGTGGCAGACATTGCCTTGCATTATGACTGGTGTCTCGGTTATCGCAACAGTTGCAGTGATGTGTTGTTAGTGTGGAGAGTGACATGTGGCGGGGATGGTGTGTGGGCTACCCGCCCCAACCCCCCGGGCTAACTCCCCATATGATTTATTACGTCACACGCGCCCAGCCTGGAATATTAGAGCAGTACACGCCGCTACTGTGGACACCGCCGCCTCTCACAGCATAAGAGTGGCGTTATAAGGCACCAATTGTGGGGTGATGAGGAAGGATGAAGTGGTGCTGCTGCGGTAGTGACGTGCCCCGCCTTCCTCCCGCCAGGCAGCACCAGCGGTCACCAACAGTAGTACTACGGCGGCCTTGGTAGTGGGTAGTGAGCACCGCCCAGGACCTTCATTGTGGTGGCTCGCCTCTACTAGTAGCGGGGAGGGCAGCCAGCCACGCTCGCTGGGCACGGACGGCACGCCAGCAGTCACTTGGCCCCTACCAGGCGGTGGCAGTAGCCCAGGCACTTGGCACTCACCTGCTGGCTCACTGGCCACTCTCCCACTGTCTATATGGCCACCTGTGTTGCTCTCTCCGGCGCCTACTGTGGGTGTGAGGAGGTGGGGCCACACTCCTCATGCCCTGCCCTCCCCACCCGGCCACCGGCTAGGTACTGTGGTGGGCAAGTGTCAGGCCTCCGGGACTACTGCCCTTGAGAGTGATGACTGCCCCAAACTGTAGCAGTGCGCGGGGACGTGCGCTCGCGTTCGGGACTGTGGCGCCACTCTGTGCCTGAGGCAGGCACTAACCACGTGTTAACCAGACTGTGAAGGTGTAACGTGTATTAACTGGGTTACCTCACCGTCGCTGGTGTCAAGCCTGGCTCACCCTGTGGTCGCGCTCGGCCTACTGGCCCTCCACTGGTGTCAACACTGTGCTCAGATAACACAATAATTACTTGCCGCATTCCTCTCATAATGTTTGGCGCCCGAAAATGTTAGGCTGTAGTGAAAGTGTTGGGTGAAGTGGAGTGATGCTGGTGTTACGTGACCACCCACCTACTCCTGTGTGACGGCGGTGACGCTGGTAACATGTGACGGCGACTCCATGTTATGTGGACCTTACTATGTGCGTGGAGGGGTGGGAGACATGGAGGGAGGGGAGGGGGAAGACACACCAAGTATTAACATGAAGATGGAGGCCGTCGTCACACTAAATCCATTACCATGAGAAACCTTCCACACACTGCCTCAAATTCCCTTGATAGTTGTGTAGATATTGGTGATGGTCTGAAAATATATTACGGTTCCAGCAATAGTCCGCATGTAAACTGGTAAATGAACCTTTGTCCTAAACAGAGGTTATTCTCAGGTTATAACGTTGTTGTATTAAAAATAGTTGGTTTAATATATAAAAAATGTATGCTGAAAACGTTTTCTTTGACAAATTTGATTGCCCGTACCATTATCAATCAAGTCGATTGATAATGGCCCAAAACGGACCGAAACGTCGTCGTCTCTTCATTTTCTAGTGTGCAGTTTGGTCAACACTTTTCAGCCACGTTATTGTGACTCCTAATCTGCATTTGATTACCTGTAAACGGAATTCTCGGGTACACTGAAATAGTTTTCGAATTCCATATTTCACATTATCGTCAATAATACACCGTATTAACATAACCAAACGTAAGGAAACCTAGCCTAACCATAATTTAACCAAACCTTAAGTTAACCAAAGATAGAGAGTAGATAATAGCATTAATTATGTAATCATTCCCAAACCATTGCCTTGAGCGGATCTGAGGACAGGTTGGCATATCAAACCGTGTGGGGTGTTGTGGGTGGTGGATGAGGAAGGTTGTAGTTGTGGGCGGAGGAGGGTGAGGACGGGGGGTGTTGTGGGTATGGGGGGGGGAGAGGGAGATACTACTAGACACAAGATAATCTGGGTCCACCAATCACAGACACGTCCCTCACCCGTCAGCAAGAGAGAGAGCCGACACAGACGCGGTCACGACCCGCCTCTAATACTATAATGTGTTCAATGTACCACCCTTAAAAAGTAATTAATCATCATCCAACACAAAATAACGTTTGAGGACTGGACAAACGTTGTTCTGTTGATGATGTTTGGGGGTTATGGAGCTTTCCTTATCTGTGGTGAGTTGTGCTGTGTTGTGTGGGCTTAACACCCAGGGGTACCATACCTCTACCTCGCCACACCCAGGGGTACCATACCTCTTACCCTGCCCCACACAGTGGTACGTAGAGATAGGCAACTGTTGTGTGTTGTATCCAGAGACAGTCTCTCGTTGGCCTAGAGGTGGGGGGACCTGGATGAATTTACCAGGCGTCGTGCCCCTGCGAGGCGTCGTGCCCCTGCGAGGCGTCGTGCCCCTGCGAGGCGTCCCTGCCAATATTTACTTCTCCCTCGCCTCTTGGTACTTCCAATCTTATTAGTTATTCTCTCATTTTTATCACCTGTTATATAGCTCTCTTATTGTCTTGTGTTTATTTCATCTTCTAGTTTCGTAATCAGATGCAATATTTGTTTACGTGCGAGTTCTTTGTTGAATGTTGATGACGGTGGCTTCCACAACTTCAGTCACAGTGTTCCACTAGTTGAGTACTCGTGCAGGGTACGAGTACTTCCACTCCTTTGTGTGTACACCTTCCACCTGTGTCTTCTAGTTTCTCTCTGAACAGTTTCTCCTTGTCAAACTTTTATATATTTTGCATCTAGAAGCTTATCCCGTTTGCTTATGTGTTAATGTTATGAGATTAAGTTGTTTATGTAGTGTTCGTAAAGTGTTGGGGGGAGGAGGGTGTACTGTGGAGGTGTAGCATGGGTGTAGTGGTGGTGAAGTGTGCAGGTGTGTACTAGCTCACGATGTGTCCTCATGGGTTACTGTTACTTGTAGGAGGTGAGAGTGAGAGAGAGATAAAGAGGGGAGGGAGAGAGTGGCGGGAGAGACATTGAACACATTCCCACTCATTGATTGACTGTTATTCTCCCTCATCTCACGCCCACTGGACCGCCCTCACAATGGCTGACACTGCTCCGCCGCCCATCCCGCTCACCTTATCAACACCCACGGCAAATGGCGGGCCGCCCATCTCTCTCCCGCCTACTGTCCTGCCGCCTGCATCTGTCACGAACACGGCCATACCGTCCCCGTCGTGTTCCACCACGCCCACCACGCCCGTCTCCACCACCTCCGGCGTCTCCACCGCCACCAACAACAACCACACCCTTCCCGACACCACAACGCCGCCGTCCTCCGCTTCTCCCAAATCAGCGGTGAGTACCTGCTCTGGCGCCCCCACTGTTTTGTTGCACGAGTATGTTATATTTAGTCCTAGTAATATATCACCTGGCATAGTACGGTGTGGGTAATTGTATGATAAAGATGGCTCATGGCCCGGGCCACTAGTCTCTCCCATGGTGTGGGTAATTGTATGATAATGATGGTTCATGGCCCGGGCCACTAGCCTCTCCCAACATTGTGGTGGGTGATAATGAGCAGACTAGGAAGTGCGGCCCCAGGGCTCCAGCCTGGGACCTCTGTTGTTCACGGTACACACAAGACTCAACAACACAGTTGCCCATGACGCTTATACACAACGATACTTTCATCGGCATCCTAGTAACCTTACAGGATCACTTCCATAAACTCTTAACATGGACCACAGATTGGCAGATGCATTTTAATGTCGGTAAATATAATTGTGCCAAAGACAAAAATGATAATGAATTGATACGTAACGTTAGCAGTAACGCACCTAATGTTATCTCTCCTTGTTGGGCCCCATTTTGATTATGCAGTTCCGGTTTGGTCATGAACTTTAGAATGGACATGAAGTCTTGATAAAATGCACAAATTAAGATGATAATCTCAGAAATTAGAACCCCTCCCATATAGAGAGAGAGGGAAGGAAATATATCTTTACATACTCTTGGAAATTGAAGAGTAAGGGCTAATAAGAGTGAATATAAATGGATGAAAAGGTATAACAAGATGGATATTAAAAGGCATTAAATAGATGACAGAAGAGGGACGGGAAAAGAGGGTCAGCGATGATGATTGTGAGAAATGTAAGTATGAGGACTAGGAAGAATGGAGTATTGTGTAGAGAGAGAGAGACATGGTCTATACGCGGCTACACTGTGCTGTGGGCCACTACACACCACGGGGGTGTGGTGGGGGGTTGGGTAGAGAGAGAGAGAGAGAGAGAAGAGTTGAGCAAGACTACAGTAAGGAATGTGATGGGGTAATACTAGTAATAATATTATTAATGCAGAGGAGCGGTGTGGCCAAACCCAACTGCTCTTGTTACCAAGACTTTTCCCAGCTGGGTGCACAATATTACCATCGCTACTCTGCTACCACACCCTCACCTGTTCCCTCCCCCCACCGCTACTGTTACCACACTGTAGGTGTACATCACAGTATCAACCACCAGTGTGGCTGCTATAGGGTGTGTGTTTTAATTGGTCAATTGTTACGTGTTAATCACGGTCACTTTGTTCTTGAGGGTGGATATATGTCGGTCTTCTTCAAGGCTCTCTTTTTACACTGTCTGGGCGTGTTGTGTGTGTGTGTGTGTGTGTGTGTGTGTGTGTGTGTGTGTGTGTGTGTGTGTGTGTGTGTGTGTGTGTGTGTGTGTGTGTGTGCGCGTGTGCGTGTGTGTGTGTATTTTAACCACGAAGAAATTAACACGTGATAAACAATGTGACAGTGTCAGACGACGAAGGAAGGATTAAGACAGGAATTTCCTTAAATACTTTCGTAAGTAATAATACATCATCAGAAGGATGTATTCACACTTTTCTCAAAACGTTCACACTTTATGTATATGTTTGTGTGTGTGTGAATATGAGATGAATGAATCTAGTAGGATTTTTTCTTTATTTCAGAAGGAAGTTGAGAAAGTAACTCTCTAATGTTCATTTTAAAGTTTTATTATGGCCTGACGCTCGGAAATGCGTTTCGTTGAATCTTGTCAACATTTTTAAAGACAGAATACAAGTAAATATAATTTTAGAACAGTGGCATATATAACCGGGGATAGGGTGAAGCACCTCATTACGGGCTATTCATGCCCGTGCCACCTCTTGGGTGGCTTAATCTTCATCAATCGAAGCACCTCACTATGGGCCAGTAGGCCACTGCAGCTTATTAATCTTAGTGTTTTTACGGGCTCGCCATAGCCCGTGCTACATGAACATTTCGTTCTGAGTGGCTAAATCTAAAACAATCTTTGTTTCACTGATGGCTGAGGCACTATGGTGGATGTTTCGTCTTGTTGACAAAGATGCCACAGTGTATCGTGGTGCTGGCAGGCTGTAGGCATAGTTAAGTAGATCTTCACAGTCTGCCCTATCATCGTCCCAGCTGATGTCAAGGTTATCTTAGGCTCACTAAACCTTTAGTCGTAATACATTATTATTCCTGCTTTACACGTCGTATCCTATCTCTTATACTTGTATTCTGGACCCAGTTAAAAGTTCTACCTTTTATTCACATTCATAACCTGTTGGAATTTGTCATTGTAAAAATTATATTGAAATCCATTGGGTGATGTGTGTAGTGTAGGAGGGGGGGGGGGGGGGAGGAGCAGAGGGACAAGGAGATGGCACTAGCCTCCTCACCAATCACCAGTTATCAAACACTCAATACCCAATAGTGGGCCATCTATCACTTGTGGTGACAAGTGGTCCTGTATCACCAGTTACCTGCAACTCAACCCTGCCAAACCCACTTAGTCCACTCAGGAGGGTGTGGACACTCCACCCCCTCCTGCTGCCCCGCCCCACTACCTCCACTGCACGCCCAGGCAAAGCAACTTACCTGGAAAAGGCGCCTAGCCAAGATGAGTATACAACACATGCAAGATACCAGGAAAGGATAGGGGGGAGTAGAGTGAAGGAACGTTGCTCAACCACTTGGGATCATCAAGGATCGAACGCCGACCCGCAAAAACGCGAGGCCACTACTATGTCCACCAGTTTGTGAAGTGCTTGTAAATGTGCAGCAGGCGTTTCTCGCCTGAACTGTAACACTTGGGTGCTGGAACAAGAAACTTGTCACTGTATGGTCTCTTGTAACCCTAATTACTTTGTCGCTCATTTCTTTCAGGAACTTGAGAGCACATTTGCCCGCACCATCCTGGGAGTATAGTTTTGTTTCCAGCCAATCTGGAGATGATGATAGCAGTGTGACACACGTGATATGACACACTTCTCATACCACTTGTGCGGCTCCGTTTGGGAGACTGATGTAGTCTAGACCATGCTGACCATATCCTGGTCCAGGTGTCCACACTACCTCGAGGATGGCCACCTACACCTCTCCTCCCGCTGGCGTGAAGTTACAGCTGTGGGCCTGGGCCAAGGTGTGGCTGTTCCGGGGATGAGGAAGACTACCCTTATGTTTTTCAACACTGCTCTTATGAAGTCACTCATTGCTCCAAGCGGTCACCGGCGGGGCAGGGCGGTCACAGGACGGGGCAGTGCGTTTGCAGGGATGATCAGGTTGCAGGGCGAGACGGGGCGGGGCGGGGTGGGGGTAAGTGTTGAGTGAACGGGGTCGGGCCTGCCTGTGGAGACTGAGAAGGAGGCAGTGAAAGGATCCTTCTTGGCGTCAGACGGTCAGGAATGTTCCTGCATAGCCAGCCACGTCGTCTCTCCGTCCATCACGTATTGAACTACACTCTCGCTGTATGCAACTAGTCATTCCTGGGCATTGCAAGAACCAAGGATGGCGTGCTAATACCAGCAGACAGGCGGATCAAGGCGTTGCGCAGAGAGATCCTGTTCCTGCGGCAGTGTTGCTGCTGCTTCACTCATATCAACTAAGACGACTATGACGACTTATTGCCCTATATCAGGCAGCTGCTATTTATATACAGCCAAACTCGCGCAGTACAGCTGTGTTTACCTCTGGCGTACCTCTGGCTGCTACCAAATTTCAACGACGCCTTTAACCCGACCAAAGGTCAGACTTCTCTGGGGATTTGATCGGCACAACTGTTGCTGGCAGCGGCACACATGCACATGGGACTACAGCCTGGCCAATCTAGCCTTCTTAAGAACTTCAGCTTTTTCTGCGACAGTATTACTGGGTGATGCTGAGAGATGTTGATAGTGTTTGTTCTCTTACTGCTCGTGACTTGATAATAACCTTAATTGACTCTTACTGGTTTTTATCATCTTATCAACGCCATTAAACATTTCCCTTGTTCACTCCTCTTACTCAACATTCCCCTTGCTCAGTACCCTCGCTGAACGTTCCCCTTGTTCATTATCTTCCCTGAACATTCTCCTTGTTTACTATTACACAATATTCTTCTTGTTCACTACCCTCACTGAACATTCCCTTTGTTCACTACCCTCACTGAACATTCCCTTTGTTCACTACCCTCACTGAACATTCCCTTTGTTCACTACCCTCACTGAACATTCCCTTTGTTCACTACCCTCACTGAACATTCCCTTTGTTCACTACCCTCACTGAACATTTCCTTTGTTCGCTACCCTCACTGAATATTCCCTTTGTTCACTACCCTCACTGAACATTAACCTTATTGACTACCCTTACTATTAAAACATGCTAAAAGACACAAACGGCAGCTCAGATGTTTGAGTAACTTGCATACTGTGATCATGTCTACTCTGGTTGTACTCAAGTAATGGTATATCTAATTCTCTTCCCCTGTCTTCATATTCCATCCCTTACTCCTGGGACCAATCTTGCTACAGACCTCTGTACTGTGACTGTCTAGTGTTCCCTACAGCACTGGTCAGTCGCGGCGGGGCACAGAACCAGGGTACTGTGCCCTGGTTCTCCAAGGCGGGAGTACTGTGCCGTCCTGGTTCTCCAAGGCTGGAGTACTGTGCCTCCTGGTTCTCCAAGGCTGGAGTACTGTGTACTGTGCCTTCCTGGTTCTCCAAGGCGGGAGTACTGTGCCCCCTGGTTCTCCAAGGCGGGAGTACTGTGTCCCCTGGTTCCCCAAGGCGGGAGTACTGTATCCCCTGGTTCTCCAAGGCGGGAGTACTGTGTCCCCTGGTTCTCCAAGGCGGGAGTACTGTGCCCCCTGGTTCTCCAAGGCGGGAGTACTGTGCCATGGTTCTCCAAGGCTGGAGTACTGTGTCCCCTGGTTCTCCAAGGCGGGAGTATTGTGCCATGGTTCTCCAAGGCGGGAGTACTGTGCCATGGTTCTCCAAGGCTGGAGTACTGTGTCCCCTGGTTCTCCAAGGCGGGAGTATTGTGCCATGGTTCTCCAAGGCGGGAGTACTGTGCCATGGTTCTCCAAGGCGGGAGTACTGTGCCATGGTTCTCCAAGGCGGGAGTACTGTGCCATGGTTCTCCAAGGCTGGTCTTGTGGGTGGAAGGCTTGTGCGCGCCAGCAAGGGTGACCTGCTAGTGTGGGTCAAGTGATGGGTTTATGGGTTTGTGTTCGGCGAGCACCATTTGTAATTGCCATCTTAGAAGAGTTGCGTGATTGTGAGCGTGGCGGCTACTGTGTATTGGTTGGGGGGGCGGGCAGTGGCGAGGAATGTGGCGTCACTGTGGGGCTGTGTTGGCGGGGGTTTAATATGATGTTGATGGTTGGTTATCATGTTGCTGCTGTGGCAACCGGATCACTGTCCTCATCCCCCACCACACACACATCCTCCCCAGCCTGCCTCCCCCGCCACACATCCCCCCCAGTCTGTGCTCCCCACCCCCCATCGTTGAAAGTCCAGCCTTGCCCCATCTGACCCCCACTATAGACCTATCCCAGGAGTTTCTTACCTCTACGTGTGTCTACCTTACCTTACCGCCTCTGTCAGGCGGCCGCTGCAGCCTCCTGCCCACTCAGCTCAACTCTAGATGTGTTGTTGATGTCCCCCTGGAGGTAAACCAATCCTAAGGTAAACCTCTGTAGCTCCAGCAGTGGTCTACTCTATCCTGCCTCGTCCTCGTGGGTGTCCCCGTGGGTGTACCCAGCCAGCTCCAGCTCTGCCTGCCCTATTCCTCGGGTGGTGGGCGTAGCGGCCTGGGTACCAACAGACCATCATTGTCTCACCATTGAGTCAACACGTAAAGAGATTCTCCAACTGGTTGTGGGTGCTGGTATGTGTGGTGGGGTGGGTGCTGGTATGTGTGAGGGAGTGGGGTGGGTGTTGGTATGTGTGGGGGAGTGGAGTGGGTGTTGGTATGTGTGGGGGTGGGTAGGGTGGGTGATGTGTGTGGGTAGAGTGTTCGAAATTACTTTGCTTGGACGGCCAGTGTGTGTGTTCAGTAATCCCCAGGGAAGACGGCCAAGTGCTCACAGTGGTTATCATTAAGTGTAAAGGTCTTAGAGTGTCAGAAAGCAAAGTGAACTCTGCCAGGTCTTAGGTTTTCTCCGACTCGACCTTTGAAGCGGGAAAACAAAGTTTCTATTTAAAATTTTTGCCCCGAGGGGCGAGTTTATTGGGCAGCGCCACTCATCCTGTGAGTGGACACACCGCCATAGCAGTCTCATCAATATTTGCTATGTTAACCCTTTTATGGGGATGACAGATTTATAGTTGAGGGAGAAGGGACTCACAGACAACTATGTACATCTCCCAACAACTAGTTTATTACACAAACTTGTACACACATGATTGGGATAAAATTGTCATTACGTTACGAAATGTCCTAACAAGCCATAGTGGGTGTTGCTAACCTTAACCCTGCAATATATATGCGACACAGTTCACAGCACACCTGCCTGTCGCCACTCTCGTCTCTTCAAAGACAATCGCAGGCGCCCAGTAGGATGCTCAGGACAAATTTGCATGTAGGTAAAGTGTGACGTGTTGTAAAATACATCACATACACGAGCTGGATCACGTGACCAGCACTCGCCAGGGTCTCAAGGCGCACCGACTTGAGTTAAGAACTCCTCCAGTCTCTTGGCTGCCCTGGGGGTACCACGAATGTCAGAGACAGTGTGCACTCAAGTTTTCAAAGTACGTACTTGCATCGAAATTAGGTCATTCACACACTTGTACCTGCGCTTCACCTGCCCTGGTTGAATGGGGCTCGTTACTTCAGAAATCTATCTCCACTGCTGATGTTCAATACAACACCGCGAGAGCCGATTACCAGAGGAGCAAAGGCTGAACATTTTCCAGAGTTCCAATACTCCGGGACGTTAGGGAACGTGACTCCGGAGGGCAGACGGAGCTCACAGTTGATGTACACCAAGTCCTCCTGAGAATGATCCTGGGCTGGGTAGACGACCCAACACCTCGTTTCCTCGTTTCCTTGGAAACTCTACATAAACCACCAATCACAATACAGCTACTAAACTCACTATCTGATTGGCCCATAGGCTCCCCTGACGTCATCAGGAGTATGCAGTGGACTATCGCAGCCGTTGTGGGGTCAGGTCGCTGGCTTGCCTGCCACCGCTAGTACCAACCAAGATGGCGACGATACACCCACCTCATATCAGGCAGATGCACAGCCTCTACCGTCTCCTCGCACAACCACATGTCTGCAATCATCTGCAATCCAGATGGAGTATAAGATTACCTGTTCACGGACACAAGTCACGGCTGCTCCAACCTGGGGTGAAGAAAATCACAGTGTACAGTAATGCATAGTCGTTTGCATTCACGGGTGTGCAAGTTGGGTTGAGAGACTACCATTCTCTTACAGGTACTTATCTAGTTGTACTTGCATTTCAGACTGTGTATGGAGTCTGCCTCCACCACATCACTGCCTAGTACGTTACATTTGTTAACTACTCTGGCAGTAAAAAGTTCTTTCTAATGTCTCTGTGGCTCATTTCGGTACTCAGTTTCTACCTGTGTCCCCTTGTTCGTGTTCCACCAATGCTAAATAGTTTCTTTGTCCATCCTGTCAATTCCTCTTAAGAATTTTGTAGGTGGTGATCATGTCTTCCCTAGTTTTTCTGACTTTAAGATGGGTGGTGGCAAGTATCGGGGTGCAGCCCGTCCTCATAAACAAAGGCCAAAGTCCATTCCATGCACCCGCCAAACCCCTTGTTTATGTATGAAAACGGTTTACACGCGACTCTCAACTGATGACGTCCGAACACTTCCGGAACACGTATTTACTATTTGTATCAGCAGAATCGAGCTATTAGCTCTTGGACCCCGCCTTTCTAACCATTTTTCCCCTCTATTATGTTTATTACATATATTTATCTTACACACACACACACGCACGCGCGCGCGCGCACCCCAGGAAGCAGCCCGCGACAGCTATCTAACTTCCAGGTACTTATTTACTGCTAGGTGAACAGGCGCACCAGGGTAAAAGAAACTGCCCATTTGTTTCTGCCTCGGCCGGGGATCGAATCTGGGCCCTTAATACTACGACCCCACAGCCCTGTCCACTCAGCCGCGAGGCCCCCCAAGTGCTTCGCTGACGACTTTTGTTCTAATCACAACTCTGTAAATGCTTCACCCACGTACTACAAATAATTGTTAACAGAACCTAAACACCTAACCTATGTCTAAACATGCACAGTATGCAAATATATAATAATAATTTATATTTGAGAAAATTCCTGTTTAGAATGAACAGCATGTTAAAATCGATGAATGCGTCTTTGGGGTCGACCGCTGGATGGAATGGACTTGGTGTGAGGAGGGGTTGTGGGGTGGGGTATGTGTTGGTGTGTAGGGAGATGGGTGTTGAAGTGCGTGCGGGGGTGGGGTGGGTGCTGGTGTATGAGGGGATGGGGGTGGGTGTTGGTATGTAGCAGATGGACGGGTGGTGAGTAGAGGGCATGTGAAATTGAAGGCTCCTTCCAAGGGCCAAATTGCCGAGGGTGGAGTGGCGCCAGACGGGAGGGGGGGGGGCGAGACAGTACTAAGAACCAAGCTACACCTACACACTTACGCCTGCGGCTCGCCTCCCTCACCAACCCGTTCTCGCACTTTCTTAGTCAATATTGAATTATTAAATACGTGCATATGTGACACACTAAACATACTAGTTTACCTTGAAAAGCTTTACGTTAAGATAAGCATCTTATTGCTTCGTAATTTCAATTATTACTTAACCTATACCTATAATAGGTTAAGTAATAATTGTAATTACGAAGCAATAAGATGCTTATCTTAACATACTAAGAAGGTTAGGTAAGGTCGGTGTTTTCTATGAAGCTTTTCAAGGTAAACTAGTATGTTTAGTATGTCACATATGCACGTATTTAATAAGTCAATATTGACTATACGAAAATGCGAGAACGGGTTGCCCTCACACTACAGGGGCACGCTCCTCCCCGTCAGCAGCCAGCGGGTGTAGGGGTGTAGCGTGGTACATGGTGATGATGGTAGTGGCTGTTGTTATTGTGGTGATGGTAGTTGGGTTGTTGATGGTGAAGGGTAGAGCGTCGCCAGGGAGGGTTGGCGTGGGCCGAGTTGTTGTATAGGTTATGGTGGGGGTGCTGGAGGCCGCCCTCGATACCTGGTAGTATTTTATCTTTAATAATCTCCACTTGCATACTAAACAGATTGGCTCTGATCATTAGTCCACACACCAAGTAACAGGACCTGTAAAGATGACAAGTGTTGAGGGTGACCAGCATGTGAGACTGTCTTGACCCGAGACCCCAGGCTCCCAGCTCCACACACTGACGGTCTGGCCCACGCCAGGCGTGGGTCAGTACGCCAGGCGTGGGTCAGTGGAGCTCCCTAAGAGTCGTTCTTGAAAGTCAATGCACATTTCAGGTATTATTAAGATATCTGACAATTCCCCTTACGCTGTACTACTCTATTGACCAGGATTAACATGTTATGGAGAAACCTCAGAGTGTAGAACAGGTGTATCAACACCTAATACAGCGCAGGGTCCTTTAGGTGTAGTTATCGAGAGACAGGAAGGCTATGGATGTGTTGGTGGTGGTTACCTTGCGTTGATTTCCAGGCTCAACGTCCCCGCGGCCCGGTCTCTGACTAGGCCTCCTAGTGTGAACACGGTGTCTGCAAGAGACAGGACATGCGAGAATGCTTCACCCTATAAGTTCTCACTCAAACTGTTGCAAGAAGCAAAGACAATATTATGAACACACTCGACACTGACGTAATGCCGTGAGTGTGTCAACAAGGGCCTTACTGTGTTGACCAACAAACGCTTCTGATGGAATTTTATGTTTTTTGACTCCTCAGTGCAACACTCTTTATGTATGATAAGTTTGTTTTGGGGTTTATAGTTGTTTTATAGTGTTTTATCTTTATATTTACTTTGGTGGATTATATTTCATAGTGACATGTTCAGGTATGTTATGGTGATCATGTGGCGGAAGATGCCTTAGTGTCTTGTATACTGTCTCCATCATCCTCACTCTGTCTACAGCAGTGCGCGTGCGCATCTGTCACAAGTTTGGTGCGAAATATTGATTTATTTTATGCGGGCCGCGGCATGCCACGGTTATATATTATGTTTAGCACTTGTCCTGCACACACACACACACACACACACACACACACACACACACACACACACACACACACACACACACACACACACACACACACACACACACACACACACACACACACACGTACACATATCATGGGGAAATAGGTCAGGCTTAATGGCATTAGACAGCCAACGGCTAGAAAAGCGGGGTCCAAGAGCTGGAGCTCTATCCTGCAGGCACAAACAAGTAGGTGAGCGCAAACACACATCAATCTCCACCACATATAATGTGGTGGAGAATGACTCCATCCACAGATTCATATGTAGATATGATGAAGCCCAATAGGCTCAGGAACCTGTACACCTGTAGATTTACGGTTGAGAGGCGGGACCAAAGAGCCGAAGCTGAGCCCCCCGTAAGCACAACTAGGTGGGTGCACAAACACTAATTGCTCCCCATGCTAAGACAGTGATAGAATGTCGGCATCATCAGTGGGTAGTACGTAATATTCCTTCACTTGAAACGGTATATGCACAATCGTGGTGTGGGAGGGGAGTTTAGGGAGGTGTCAGCAGGTGGTGGGGAGGTTTAGGGAGGTGTCAGCAGGTGGTGGGGAGGTTTAGGGAGGTGTCAGCAGGTGGTGGGGAGGTTTAGGGAGGTGTCAGCAGGTGGTGGGGAGGTTTAGGGAGGTGTCAGCAGGTGGTGAGGGGTTTAGGGAGGTGTCAGGAGGTGGTGAGGGGTTTAGGGAGGTGGTGAGGGGTTTAGGGAGGTGTCAGCAGGTGGTGAGGGGTTTAGGGAGGTGTCAGCAGGTGGTGAGGGGTTTAGGGAGGTGTCAGCAGGTGGTGAGGGGTTTAGGGAGGTGTCAGCAGGTGGTGGAGTGCTGGAGGTGGTGGAGGAGCCGTGAAGTGTTGTGTTTATGCAAGTGTATCAGTTTACTGGTAACTCAGTTTTCTTCCTCTCCTTCCCACACTTCACCATTCCTCCTCCCTCTTCCAGTCGGCCTCACCTCCCCTTCCCTGCCCTTCTAACAACCCTTCCCCACTACCACCCTTTTTCCTGGCCGTGATCTCCCTGGAACAAGAGGTTCCTTAAACTAGCAGATGGTAAACAAGTGAGGGAAAGAATCAACACAGTCTGGGGTTGAGGGAACAAACAGAGGGGAATCATAATTGGTTCTCACAGGTGTACCAAACACACATTACGGTCAACACTGATGCCGTGGAACAATGCCACAGCTAAAGTCATTGGAAATGACAAGTGAAGATGGTTTCCTAAATAGGTATTTTAAAATTGTATTTAGTGAAGGTGAACATGTTTGACCTGCAGTTGAACAAGTCTTTGGAGGTGGTTAACATGACACGTTAATTAGAACAGTGCCCATCAGGGAGAAAGTTGCTAAAGAGACATAACAAAAGCGCGAGGAATGCCGTGGACGAGAGGAAATATTCGCCATGATCATTGGAGAGTAAAGTGAGAGTTACTTAGTCTTGTGTTGAGCACTTGATACAATATAATAATCATCCGCGGGTGCTAATGTTACACTCATTCTTAGCAAAGTGGCTACATCACTTGTGTCCAGCGTTCCACCAATTAATCTGTCATTTATTATTATTGCAAATTTTCTGTGGTCAACAATCACAAATGTCATTCGTATACATCTTGATAAATCAGATAAATAAAGGTCCTGGCCAGTGATGCCTACAGCTTATCTCTGGGCAATAGCAGGCACCTGCCCCACTTTCGCCCCCCACAAGCTCTATCACTATTATTACTCGTCTTCATTGAAATTGAAATAAGTTTATTGAGGTAAAATACACACAAAGGGATGAGGTAGCTCAAGCTATTCTCACCCCGTTCAGTACATCGTGTTAATACATACATAGACACACATCACAAACAATAAACATATTACCAAACATTCTGAGAGATAAACATCTACATTTCCTTCATCATTGCTACCAGACTTTCCTGTAAACAAAAATAACTTGTTTAGTGTCAGAGTAGTTAATAAATGGAATGCATTAGGAAGTGATGTAGTGGAGGCAGACTCCATATACAGTTTTAAATGTAGATATGAATGAGCCCAATAGGCTCAGGAATCTGTTCGCCAGCTGATTGACAGTTGAGAGACGGGACCAAAGAGCCGAAGCTCAACCCCCGCAAGCACAATTTGGCGAGTACAACCGAAGGCTTTCGGGTTCGACTTGAGCAGAGACGTTCAGGCACGTTTTCTTACACATGATGCCTCTGTTCACCTAGTGCTAAATAGCTACCGGAAAGTTAGGCAACTGTTTGCAGGTTTGCATCCAGGGAAAGGTCTGTAGTTACTTTCAAGAACCTCACTGAGGTTTAACAGGCTTGTCGCCGACAATGGCAGAATTATTTGATACTTTTAAATACAAATAATTAAACATGTAGGTTTCGCTTTTAATGTTCACAGTTTTGCCAAGTTTAATTCATACTGTAGTTATAATGGATTAATGGATGATTTGGTACACAAGTTGGCGAGTGAGAGAGAGATGGGGGGGGGGGAGCATGCGTCGGTATTGAGGAGTCTACCCTACAGTTATCCACTTTTGTTTTCTCTTATGGGCAAGGCACCCATTTTCTGTAGTGTAATTATATACATAACTGTGGCATTTGTGCAGTTATATATATATATATATATATGTGTGTATTGTATTGTTTTGTATAGCATCAGTGGTAAGCATGAGCTAAATACACATTTATGTACAGGAAACTGTACACTTGTAAAGTAATAAACGATAATTGCAAATAATAAATTATATAAAAGGTAGTTGCAGCAAATATGTTTAATAATTTTTCATTGTATCCGGGGACAGGCAGTCAGTGTGTGTATATATACACGTTAGGTTTATATCGAGGTTCCCCACAAGGTCGAATTACTGACCCCCCCCCCCCCCCCGCCCCCGTCCAGACTGCCACCCCACAACAAGCTGACTAACCCCTGGGCACCGCCTTACTGCTATGTGAACAGGAATAGGAAACTCGCTCAGCAATCTCTGTCCCACTGTCGATTCAACAGCGGGACAGACATGGTTGGGCAAGTTTCCTATCTGACATAATGGGACTGTTCCATGACGGGTGACAGGAGGTGGTGTGACGGGCTGGACCACCCTGTACCACCTTGGCTTGCCCGTCTCTGCTTGATCAGCCCCTGGCTGCGTCTGTTGGTGTTAAGACCTTTACCACCAACTATACTTTAGTATACTGCAACATAGTCTAGGACTTAACTAAACTGTATTCACCGGGAAATGGCGTACACCTACCTGGGTATACCTTCGTCTTCGTTATTAAGTGTTGAGCACCTTCCTTACCTTGCGGGGTCCAAGAGCTAACAACTGGATCCATTCCTTCCCCTTGTTCCATCCCAAATCCTTATCCCTTCCAAGTGCTATAAAGTCGTAATGGCTCAGTGGTTTCTCTTGGTAATTACCTTTAACTTACCTTGATCCTGCAGACACAAATAGTAATCACACCTTCCCCCCCCCCCATCATCTCCCCCGATCATCCCCCCCAATCATCCCCCCCTCCCAATCACCCCCCCCCCCTTCTCAATCACCCCCCTCCCAATCACCCCCCCCTCCCAATCACCCCACCACATACAACACACCCAATACCTTCCCCGTACCACCACCAACAACTCTCCATGGTTCACACCTCAACCGTCCGCTTGTCCTTGAGCCAAGTTTCCTGTATGACGAGTTGATCTAGCAATCTGTTGGTGTTGCCCGTGAGATCATGTGTATCCCGGTTTAACTTGTACGGCTCAGTCTTGGACGTGAACACCTGACTGCTCTTTATGTATTGTTCATATGGTGTTGACAGTGTCTAGGGAAAGGGGGTCCTATGTTGCTATATTGGTTATCTTGAGATGATTTCGGGGCTTTTTAGTGTCCCCGCGGCCCGGTCCTCGACCAGGCCCAGGAAGCAGCCAGTGACAGCTGACTAACACCCAGGTACCTATTTTACTGCTAGGTTACAGGGGCATAGGGTGAAAGAAACTGCCCATTGTTTCTCGCCGGCGCCTGGGATCGAACCCAGGACCACAGGATCACAAGTCCAGCGTGCTGTCCGCTCGGCCGACCGGCTCCCCCTGACAGTGTCAACACCAATATACCAATATAGGACCCCCCTTCCTATATATCACCACAGGACCCCTGTGAGGGGAAGTGTCCTGTGGTGATGATATATATCATGTTGACAGTGTGTGTAGGGGCCTGTGTGGCCGTCTTCACTGTGGTGGGTCGGTGTAGAGCGCTTGTGTCATAAAACGCCCTGAGCTAATTGTCTTGAAATATCAACTTGGCTGCTACTTTGTGACATTTGTTGGCAAAGGTGAAAGCGGAAGACCTTTTGTTTTTAAAGGAGAAAGAGGAGGGTAGAATCCTATAGGAGTGGCACTGAGAGGAGGTGGAGTTGTGCAGGAGTGGCACAGAGTCGTAATTTTCACAGCCTGAGGCAGTAATTATCAGTTGTATTTAAGTACTAAAGAGCGAGTTGTTGGTATGTCTGGTTATCTTGAGATGATTTCGGGGCTTTTAGTGTCCCCGCGGCCCGGTCCTCGACCAGGCCTCCACCCCCAGGAAGCAGCCCGTGACAGCTGACTAACACCCAGGTACCTATTTTACTGCTAGGTAACAGGAGCATAGGGTGAAAGAAACTCTGCCCATTGTTTCTCGCCGGCGCCTGGTATCGAACCCAGGACCAGAGGATCACAAGTCCAGCGTGCTGTCCGCTCGGCCGGCCGGCTCTGGTGTAGCCGGGAGCAGCAAACACTCTGTGCTTGTAGCCACGGCCTCTCCTACAAAGAACGTCACTTTTCGCTCCTATGAGTTACATAAGGCCACAAATTGTACTAGAAAATGGAAGCGGCTGGCGAAAGTGACGTACTATCGCGTTTTCTGTTTTGGGTTCTCTGGAAGGTTAGGAGAGGACACTTTAAATTGATCGTTTTCTTGACGATGGGAAACTTTAAGGAGACGTTGACGTTGGCTGCGTCAACACCCTTGAACTTACAGTATTGAGTGGAACGTGGTATCTAACTTCACTATAAGATATTTAGCAATTCTCCTGCAAATAGGATCTTGTAATAGGGGATAATAAAGCGTGTTTTAAGAAATCCGTAAGTGTGTGAGTGTAGAGAACATGGCCAAGAGTGTCAGAGGCGGCAGTCTTGGCGTCCTGTGAAGATCATCCAAGTTCACTACTTTGCCACGAGTCCATTCATAATGAATTAATGAACCAACCCGTTCTCGCACTTTCGTATAGTCAATATTGACTTATTAAATACGTGCATATATGGCATACTAAACATACTAGTTTACCTTGAAAAGCTTCATAGAAAATACCGACCTTACCTAACCTTCTTAGTATGTTAAGATAAGCATCTTAACTGTAAGAAAGTGCGAGAACGGGTTGCAACGAACACAAAGTGTCCCTGAGACATGAAGTCTGAACTAAAGACAAATATTAAGAGAGTGAAGGTAGCCTGGTAGAGACCTTCCACCTGATTACCCTGACACAGCCGTGGGGAGAGCACTTGTGGCCGCGCTCATGGGCTATGCTATACTTACAGTACATTTAAGGAAATATGTGTAGTAGGAACACTATTACAGTTATTTTCCCTGAGACGTAATTGCAATTATACTTAACAGTTAGGCTAAAAGTTTAGATTTGGATTTTAGTTCTTTATGAAAAGTTATACAAATAGTTAATTCACACTATTGTCGCATGTCTGAATAGTTCTAAACTAGGAATTATGTTTATCCGCGATAGATATTACAGAAATATATAATATATATAATATTATACTTTGTAGTTTCACTAATAGAATTAATGGGTTATCAGAGAGGAATGCACAAAATAATCCTCCATACAGGGAGCACAATATTATAGTTAAGTAATAGCACAAGTTAATACCTTTGGCAGTCGATCCACCGCTCCTTGTGTCACAATTGACTCAATTAACTTACAGAATGAGTAATTATAAGAAAGAATTGACAATGTGTTGTTTAATACAAGACATGATATCAAACATACCAAGGTCTCTACCTAAAATATATATATATCCTTACTTAATTAATCTTACTATTTTAACACTTTAAAACATTAATAAGCACTACAAAATGGAGGGACTGCTTGAAGGACTAGAGTGGGAGACGACAGTCCTCACCACCACATAATTACACCATAATACCCATTTGCTTTTAATACTCTTGTCTGTTTTTGACATTTAAATGAGGATATGTGGTGCCTAGTGCGGTGGTGCCCACCGGGCGAGGCTGTGGCCAGCAACACCAGTAATCTAAGAAGTTAGGGAATCTGCTTGTAGTTAACAAACTGTCAGTATAGCTAATAAACACATTGTGTAATAATTACCAACGAACCTCGGTGTTTTCTAAACTACTGTTGCATTATGTTGCCAAAGACGTTTGTATGTGATGGTTGAGGGTATAGTTAACCGAGGTGTGTTAGGACTCCGTACTTGCAGCACTTATTAGCTAACAACCTTTGTATATTAAGACGCAGTGTTTCTAGTAATGAATTAACTAATAGCTGTGCGAAACAATGCAGGTTTTTTTTTGGTGGGGTATTAGCGGTGGATGTTGACAACAATGGTGCTTGACACGACCTCCACGATGGTTCAGTGACAGGAAGTGTGAAATTGTATTGTTGGTCAAGTTGGGGAGGTTGCTTGAGGCTTCCGCTGGAGGCACTGTGTTGTCATAGTGCCACTCCCTGTTGTCATAGTGCCACTTTCACAAATATATAACAAGCCGGAGACTACTAGCACTCTGGAAATCGAGTACAGGTAAATTAGTGCATTCTCCAACTACCCCCATTTCTCTCTCTTTCATTCCTTTTCCCTGTCTTTTATAGAGACCCTCATGCAAACTTCTCGGAGTTGACCGAAATAGGTGGTGATTTCCCTAGAATTTTTAGATATAATAATATATTACTCTCACATTACTATTTAGTGTTAATATTAATGTTTTCCGAGAGGCCTGTACTGTGTAGATGTTCCAGTGCTTCGTAATAAAACAAATGGAGAAGGGGAAGAGTAGGGAGGGATGAAGGGAGAGATGGGGTGAAATGTGGAGAATAGGGGGAGAAGGGCCCAGGTCAAGCCCAGTAACTCCTCTATATGTATAAATGGAAATGTTTGCTTGTTCGAGGCTAGAGGGGAGAGGGGGAGGGTAAGGAGATGGGGGTGAGGGGAGAAGAGAGAAATTGAGAAAATGAGAGGGAAGAGGCAGAAGGGGGATTGGGATTGAAGATGGGTGAATGTGGGAAAATGTTAAGAGGGGTGGAATGGTGGTGTGGAAGGGGGGGGGGAAGAGAGAGAGTATCCTGGAGGGCCATGGCTACCCCTCTTCCATGTATCTGTATACTGAATATGAAAGAGAACGTCTGTCAAAGACTGGAGGCTTGAGGCTAGCCTCACCCAGCTTTGCAGGGTGAATGGTTTGGGGTACAGGACGGACATAATAGCTGGTCACGACCGTCAGAATTCAAGAGGAAACATTGTACCACAGTCACATACTAACCCACCCACCCCACATCCAACTGATTTTCGCACACTGCCCGCCAGTTATGCTTGACTAAATATTTAAAACATTAGACGAGCGAGTTGGGAGAAAATTAACACAAATATTTTATTCATCATGCTATGGCCATTAAAAGTGAAAACGCGTAAATTAAAACCGGGCCTCCATTATTATTAACACCCTTCGCCTTTCTCAAAGTTAGTGGGAACTCTTATATTTTTTAATATTGACAGAGATAGTCGGGGAAATGACAGAGAGAGAGGGGGGGGGAGGGAGAGAGGGAGGAACACACACAGACAGACAGATAGGGAGAGAGGGATGTTTGAAGAGAGGAAAGGAGAGAGGGGGAGACATGTGATGAAGGAACGAGAAAGTGGAGAGGGGGAGTGAGGTGAGAAATGTAGCGAGCGGGAGAGAGAGGGGGGGGGGAGAGCAGGAGATAGAGAGGTTGGAGAGGGAAGAAGAGGGGTGAGAGGAAGCGAAATTTGGTGAGAAAAGATAGGGAAGTAGAGATGAGAGAAGGTGGAGTGGGGAAAGGGTGAGGAGGCTGAGAAACCCAGGTATAGTCTGGTACCCGCCAAGTGTGTGTGAATGCGTGTAATATGGAGAATTGGTAATCAGTTACACACTGGGCATAGCAAGCTTTAAAGGATGAAGGTATAATGATTTGATTGTTTTATTGGGCATCATCAGCACATATTGTTATACTGTACTATAAAGTTAAAAAATAAGTTGATCCTGATTGGGAATAGCAAGATTTATCTTGTGGGTTGCTTTGGCCCCATGTCACATGACACTCATTTGAATCACTGAAGTTCATTGTCGTTGAACGTTATCTCTTATGTACGAGGCGTGGGAGGTCTTCGGCTTCCTTATGATGTGGAAGAGTTAATCCTCGTGGATTGGTGTGGTGACATCGTATGTGATAACCCGTGACCACATCACCCTTGACCTGACCCATGATTAGCTTCTTGAAGTGTGAATTTTCCATTGTATTTGCTCCGACTGTCCGGCGCCGCGTCGCGCCACTGTGGTTGTTCTACTATGTACTGCTCTCTTGTATTAGAGAGCGCAAAGTTTGTGCATTGCAACCTCAGACAGATAATTTCTTGTACAGACATAGAGATACATATACTTGGAAGATACTGGTAGTACGGGTGCCAAATATTCACAACAAAATCTAAAGGAATGCTATGGCAGGAAATATGGTATAGAGCCAGGGAAGAGTAGAGGTGCCATAGACACACTACACTGTTTGAACGCCAGAGGGCCACGGCTCCCCAACCTCCTCCCACCAAAATGTAACAAATATTGTAGGAACATAAGTGGTGGACGCCTTTCAGATAAATTTTTACAAGTTTCGTGATGAGCCTGGTGGTTGTGGCTACGTGGGTTTACTGGTTGCTGCAAGTAACAGCCTTACAGATCAAATTATCACTAGACAAGCACGGCACGCTGGTCGGCCATGATAAATAATACTCTGTAAACCGACTACAGGTAAATATCCAACACTTGTGTGCTTGTGTAGTGACTTCGTTCCCAGAAACTCTAGTACAATTTTTTCGTTTGTGATGGTGTGTGTGTGTGTGTGTGCGCGCGCGCGCGCGCGTGTGTGTGTGCATTTGTGTGTGCGCGCGGGGGGGGGGGGGGGGGAGCGGGGGAGGGCTGGGCCGGGTTGTAGGTTGTCTGGGTGGCCAGTGAGTGAGTGGTGTGTGAGCGAGGCGGCCACACCACCACCAGCAGCAGCACCACCATCTCCAACACTCTGGGAGTGTGGCGCCGGGATCACTGCTGACCACACCACCACCCCACCCCCCTCGTAGTGCAACCCAGCTCCCCTTCCCCACCCCACCCACCCACCCACGACCCACACGAGGTGTCAGGATGGGTTGTGGGCCCATGTGTGTGTGTACTGGCTACTGAGGGCGCCACATTGATTTTAGAAGGGTGTAGCAGATGTTGTTGGTTGTGCCAGCGGCGCCGGTAGTGTAGTGAAGGCCGCCTCTACTGTAAATATTGTGGTGGGAGGCAGCATCTGCCAGGTGTAGTGTGAGGCAACATCTCCCAGGTGTTGTGTGAGGGAGGAGTGTGTGAAGTGTGAGGCGTGTCGTTAACGTGGCCACGGTGGAGACGTGTTGCGGCAACCCAGAGCAGGCGAGGAGTGTGGGCGGCGTGAGGACTAGAGTGCTGGCCATGAACGGTGAGGGCGGCGGGGAGGGCGGCGGTGGCGGGAGGGTGGTGACGTCACAGCCGGGGGGCGGCGGCAGCACCTTCCTCAGGACGGGCTCCACGCCCCCCTCCTACTCCAGCTCTCCTCGCCTTCGTCGCCTCGATGACATGAAGAAGTCCTACATGGGCGGCAGCGGGGGCTCGAACCCCGGCCCGGCCCCCAACAACGCCACCAGCGGCTACAACCCCACCTTCACCTCCAAGTACTCCACCTCCAGCGGCAACACCTACCGTCTGGCCTCCCTCGACCGTCTGGCTCAGAGACACAAGCTTTACGACACCAACGGCATCCCCACTGACGCCACAAACATCAACAACCCCAATAACACCAACACCACCACCATCACCAACACTCCTAACATCAACACCTCCAGCATCACCAACACCCCCAACATCACCAACACCTCCAGCATCACCAACACCCCCAACATCACCAACACCTCCAACATCACCAACACCGCCAGCATCACCAACACCGCCAGCATCACCAACGCCGCCAACGCCACCAACTGCGGCGTGAGTACCAACAACAGCCACGCCCCCAGCGGCGGGTCGCGGGACACGCCCAGGGAGGCGCCCGCTCCCCCTACCTCAGCCATCCCCACTGCCACGCCCCCACTGGTAAGTCCACTCCTCCCGTAACCCTCTTTCAATTATCTCTCACCGCTTCTCCCTCTCCTCCTGCTCTCCCTCCCTAATCTCTCTTTCCTCCTACTACGTTTGGCTATTACGATACATGCTATCGGTATACGCACATGGCTCGGCCCGCCTGAGTGTTATGTAGGTACACACGTGTATGACACAGTGAGTACCCAGGTGTACACGTGTGTGACACAGTGAGTGCCCAGGTGTACACGAGCCAGATATTAACCTTGTCGGTTCGTGTGTACCAATAACCTTCACGAGAGCCGTACAAAAATCAATAAACATATGTTAGTTGAAAACTTTAAATTCTCTTTGGACTCGGTAGTTGGTCCTTCAGCAACTGCTAAAGGCAAGGAAGGATAGTAAGCGCGCGCCCTGACCATGTTGAGAGATGTGAAACTAGTGATGATAACGGTGGATGACTTGTACACAAATGCAAAAATAGTTTGACACGTGGATGCTGGAGTTCATTTCCATGAATTGCAAGGCAATGAAAGTGGTTGAAGAGGGTGAATGTAAGAGGTGGGTGATAGGAAGAAATCTTACGAGTTTAACAAAGGAGCCGAGGGCAGACATCAAACAAGTCTCCTGAAGGCCACACCAACCTGGTAATGTCAGCGATTTGGGCAAGTGTGGGCTCTGCCTTTTAAGAATTTGAACAAGGAGCCATTGAGAACGCTTTACGCTACACACCTCTGTACCTTACACACATTCTGGAGTATGCTGCTACAGCATGGCGCCATCGCTTAAATCCCAGCCTTAAGCTGGGCACATCTGAGAGCATGAGACTCGTCCCGGAGCCGAGAGGCATGAGTGAACCTCACGTCACTGGAGGATAGAAATAACATGATAACTCCCATTTTACTCATTGGAAAATTACTTGTTTTAAAAAATGTAACTATAATTTTGTTGAACTTCTGTATATGGTAATGGAAATGCCGTGCAAGTCACATCAGTCTACAACTTTAAGACCATGTTCGACATCACATTGTCAGATAAATTATACTGCAACAAGTACAATGTGACTAGTATATATGGCATAACGTGCTAGCCCTAACGACCCTGTAAGCACTGTTAGGTGAGCACTGACACGTGGGTGCTGCTCACTCGGGGGGTCCAAGTGACTTATTTACACGTGTCAGCATTTCAGTGCTACTACGGTTTCTAGAACTTAGAAGTGAAGTACAGGTGAGTAAAGAGTGTCCCACGTGGAGGCCAGACCATGAGTGTTGGTGGGGGAGAGAAGCGTGCGACGGGTGGTGGTGGGGCAGCTGACTCACCGCTCACCGCTGGGGGAACCTAACTGGTCTCTGTCACATTGTCGGTTCAAGGCAAGCGGGGGGGGGGGTCCTGTGGCTGGGGTTGTGGAGAGGTGGGGTCCTGTGGCTGGGGTTGTGGGGTCCTATGGTTGGTGTTGTGGAGAGGTGGGGGTCCTGTGGCTGGGGTGGTGTGGCCCAGGGTGAGAAGTAAGAGGTCCAGTGGCTGGGGAGCCAGCCATGGGTGAGGAGAGGAGGGGCAGGGAGAGAGGAAGAGACTGGGGGGAGATGTGGCAACACTTTCCCTTCTACAAGACGGCAGGCAGGCCATGTCACGGACCTTTAAATTGGTGTCATTCATATATATATATTTACTATTTGTATTTGCATAATCGAGCTATTAGCTCTTGGACCCCGCCTTTCTAACCAATTTATTTTTCATCTATCATGTCAACAACATATACGAGCGAGCGCACGCATCACCAGGAGACAATACGTAGCAGCTGTCTCTCAGGTACCTATTTACTGCTAGGTGAACAGGAGCATCAGTGTGAAAGAAACTGTTCATTTGTTTCCGCCACCGCCGTTGATCAATCCCCGGTCCCTAGGTCTACGAATCCAGAGTGCTGTCCACTCAACTACGAGGCCCCGTGTGTGTGGGTGGGTGTGTGTATTCACCTAGTTGGGCTTTCGGGGATTGAGCTCTGCTCTTTCGGCCCGCCTCTCAACTGTCAATCAATCAACTGTTACTATTTTTTCTTCTCTCCAACCCCCCCCCCTCCCCCAGGAAGCAGCCCGTAACAGTTGTCTAACTCCCAGGTACCTACTGCTAGGTAACAAGGGCATCAGGGGTGAAAAAAAACTTTGCCCATTTGTTTCTGCCTGGTTCGGGAAGCAAACCCGGGCCACAGAATTACGAGTCCTGCTCGCTGTCCGCTCAGCTACCAGACCCCCGTGTGTATATCAGCTGCCATGATGGGATCCTTGGTGACCGCCTGGTCAGTGAGACTGTTGCTGGTTGCTGCCTGCGGATTCAGACACACTACATCTTGGCTGATGAGACACTTCCTGTAAGTTACTTAGGTCCCCTCTTAAGACCTACATATTTAGCTAGTAACGTATCCTGTAGATAGAAGGTTGAAGAGTGACTTTATCTGTGTTTCCATCTGTTTCGGGCATATGTGACCACTGTGACAGAAGAGGCGGAGGTACATGTGTTGTGTATAGTGTTAACACGTCATACTTGTTAACGTCATACTTGTTAACGTCATACTTGTTAACGTCATACATGTTAACACGTCTATTGTTAAGAGGTCTCGGTATGACACCGTGCAGCCTTGAGTGTAAGCAGGAGATGGTGTGGAGGTTGTGTGTGGCCGGCCTCATCTATGGTGTATGTGTAGCAGTGTGGAAGGTGGACGGTTTAGACGGGTGGTTGTGGTGTAGAGAGGAGTGTGAAGGTGTCGGCCACCAGGTGCCTACCCACCCAGTCATCTTGACGTCTCCTGCCACGATCCTCTCTACTCACCTAAACGTGCATGGTGAATGGTGCACTGACTCTTAAACACTGACCTAACAGCTGTCGGGTGGACAATACACCCACACCCTCTTGCTTCTCGTCATAGGATTAGCTATAAGATGTTTCTTGCCTCTCCCTGCGCGACATTCATCTTTAAAAATAATTTACCGTCGATCTGGAAGTCGGGAAATGGAATGCGATATAGGGAGCGACACAATAAATTGACTAGGCAGTTTCTATAGTAGATAGGTGAGGGAAGGGGGGAGGGGGGTAGACTCTTAGAAGCACATATGAGTAGAGAGACAGCGACCGAACGAGTGAGGAGTTGTGTGAGAGGCGGGAGTGTGTAAGTACGCCCTCGCTCGCTCTAACAACCGGACGCTGCAAATTCTCTCCCCCTGTAGCAGACGTGTAGCCCCCTCTCCCGGCCCCACATCCCCAGGTGGAGGCGCGGCTCCCCCGCGCCAGGAGCAGGGACGTGCGGCTCCTGTTTCACGGAAGGGTCCCCGTGGGGGGCCTCAACTCTCCCCTACACTGCCTCGTGCGCTCCCCCGGGCACCACCACCCTCCTTATCCTCCTCCTCCACCCTCCTTATCCGCCTCCACCACCCTCCTTATCCTCCTCCACCACTCTCCTTATCCACCACCACCACTTGTGGTGCTACCAGAAATGGGGAGGGTTGGCAAGCACCCCGTAAGCACGGATAGATTGATTTGCATGAGGTAGTGAGGGGAGCTCTTCGTGAGCCAGAGCCCCACATCCACACCTTGCCAACACTTGAGTGTTGTCTGCCAGTGTGTGTCGGGGACGGGTCACCTTAGGGAGGTGGTATCTGGTACACATCCCAGAGTGCCAGGGACGGGTAGATAGAAAGGTGTTTCATAACCTCTTGTGATGGTGATTGACAGCGGTTGCTTTAGTGAAGATATGTCTGGTGGTGGTGTTGGTTCCTCTGGTAATGGTGGTGGTAGTGGGGCTGTGACTGGCTGGAGCCCTTCACCTTCTCCCGGTCCACCTCTCTTCCCCCCTCCCCTTGGCAAGCTTACATCACCCAGCGTGTAGTTAAATATAAATAAAGCCTTGATTGACCTTGAGTTCATTCACAAAGAGGAAGCTAGTACGGGGGACATAGTGTGTTTGTGGAGGGCCGTCTACCACACCCAATGGTGCATGCTGTCCTCCGCCCCTCTCTCTACCTCATACGCACACTTTCACACTTCATGAGCAAAGTACGAGCTTTTAGTAGTCTACTTCCTACACGCACATGGGCTAGTTGCTGGGTAGAGGACAGTAGAAGCAGTGTGTGTGTTGGGGGGAGGGGGGGGGAGGGAAGAGTGAAATGGTTGGGATGGAGGGAAGCGCCAGCTGACAGGGAGTGGAGATAACGGGCCCTCCTGGCGCCACACTCGCCTCACTATGCTTGTCTGGAGGTGTTGTGGGTGTCTGGAAGCGATGGTAGAAATCCACCTTGGACCAAACCACACACACTAGAAATTAAAGAGACGACGGACCGAAACGTCGTCGTCTCCTTAATTTCTAGTGTGTGGTTTGGTCAACATTTTTCAGCCACGTTATTGTGACTTTACATCTGCAAATCCACCTTTGTTCCGGCAATATTTCTAATGGTTGCTGGGAGAGTTCTGAACAGCCGGGGAGCTGGTCGGCCGAGTGGGCAGCACACTGGACTTGTGATCCTGTGGTCCTGGGTTCGATCCCAGGCGCCGGCGAGAAACAATGGGCAGAGTTTCTTTCACTCTATGCCCCTGTTACGTAGCAGTAAAATAGGTACCTGGGTGTTAGTCAGCTGTCACGGGCTGCTTCCTGGGGGTGGAGGCCTGGTCGAGGACCGGGCCGCGGGGACACTAAAGCCCCGAAATCATCTCAAGATAACCTCAAGAGATCAGATTGTGTTGTACCCTGTATATCGTTGAAGGTCTTCATTTCTTCCATACCTAAGTACAAGAAACTTATCGCTGTTCAGCGAATTGGACGATAGTTCTTTATCTTTTTTAAATATTGGAAGGAGATTAGTAGCCTTCCGCGACTCTGGCCCTCTGTTCGACTAATGACTCATTAAATATGTAAATATGCAAGAGAAGGGGCTCACGAAGCTCTTTTTGACACTCTTTAAACATCCCTCTTCACTTGTCCTCTTCACCATCTACACACAGTTGTTCAGCTGCAGGTAAAGTTCTTCTGCAGTAAGTACAGGCAAAGTACGTATATAAAATATTATTCTTATCTCTTTGTCAACAGTGTCCTGACCCACCTCAGCTTTTAGTGGCCCGGTCTTTGTACTCGCCTAGTTGTGTTTGTGGGGGTTGAGCTCTGGCTCTTTGCAGTTAAAAATTAGTAGTTAGTAACAGTTGATTGATTGACAGTTGAGAGGCGGGTCAAAAGAGCAGAGCTTAATCCACAAGTGACAAAACAATTGAAGCAATGCAAGGAAACCAGAATGCAGACTTTGTGTGCACATTGGGAAGGTATTTGTCATTACAAAGAATAACAGGCTGAATAACAGAATAACAAAGAATAACATGTAAGGTGGATATTGTGTTTTGGGACAAAGAGGCCACGAGGAGTTTTTTTTTTTTTTTTTTTTTTTTTTTATTATTTTCTACCACAGACGTGGCCACACATTTACAATGCTAACCAGCATATATACATTTTCTTCTGTCCTCCATGGACAGGGTTAGAGAAGTGTTAAACATACAGTTCAAGGCCACGAGGAGTAGAGGAGTAACAGGTGACCAAACAAATTGCAGTGTGAGAGTGCTGGGTCCGCCCTGGCACTCTCTTCTCACCTCTTATACTGAGACACAGACAGGAATATACACACTACAGCCTACTGTCATCTTTGCCACTTACAAACTGCACGCATCATAAACATGAAAAAGAACACCACTTTCAATAATTAGCATTGAGATTGCCTCAGTTGAAAACACTGAATATGACCCCAACTGATAACGAAGTTTTTATCTAGTTAACAAGATATGTAAACAGTGATAATCTGGGTACTTGTGTATATAAAATATGACGGTAAACTTGCTATAGGAATAAAAGTCTTCATGAGACTTTCTCGTAGAAGGTAACGTCGTGGGGGATATCCAGGAAGTATGTTGAGTTGACCTAACGTCTAGTGAACATAAAGTGACCTTAGCATCAGGCTGGAAAATGTGTAATTGAAGCGAAGTACGTGGTAATATGTGCAGAAAAGAGGTTCTCTATTAGCTATCACAACACGTATCTTCCACACACGTGGTAGGGCGCACGTATCTTCCATATATGTATCGTATCTGTGTGGACAGCACGCTGGACACGTAATCCTGTGGCCCAGGGTTTGATTCCCGGCACCGGCGAGAAACAAGATAGGCAAGGTTTCACCCAGATGCCCCTGTTACCTAGCAGTAAATGGGTATCTGGGAGTTAGACAGCTGTTACGGGCTGCTTCCTGGGTGCGCGCGCGCGTGTGTGTGTGTGTGTTAGTAACAGTTGATTGATTGACAGTTGAGAGGCGGGTCAAAAGAGCAGAGCTCAACCCCCGCAAGCACAACTAAGTGAATACAACCACCGACTGTACACAATCCCCCCACCAATACCACAATCACCCACAACCCCCTCACCAGCTACCACAACCCCCTCACCAGCTACCACAACCCCCTCACCAGCTACCACAACCCCCTCACCAGCTACCACAACCCCCTCACCATCTACCACAACCCCCTCACCATCTACCACAACCCCCTCACCATCTACCACAACCCCCTCACCATCTACCACAACCCCCTCACCATCTACCACAACCCCCTCACCATCTACCACAACCACCACTACCAGCTGCTACAACAGCAACAACAACCAGCAGCAGCAGGAGCACGTGTTGTAAAAGCAGATGGCGTAGTGTGACCCCGTGCACACATCCGGGAGACCAGCACCGCCACTCCTTCGTCACCCCCTGCTCCTTCACCAGCTGCTGCCCCCCCCTCTCTCTCTCCCCCCTCTCTCTCTCTCTCTTTTTCTTTCTTTCTTTTACACACACCCAGCTGAATCTGTACACCAGTTGACTGACAGTTGAGAGGCGGGATCAAAGAGCCTGGACTCAACCCCCGCAAGCACAAATAGGTCAGTACACACACACACACTCATGTACCGCTTACATTTATTGTGACTTTTATCTTTTGTAATTTGTCTAATATATATTTTTCTTGTATTGCAGGTAAGTGTGGGTGAGGTGTGTTGGTGTGGGGACAGGTATGGTTTATCATGTGCCGGTGTCAAGGCAGTGAATGGGCGAGTGTGTGGAGACTGAGTGAGGTGTGTGTTGCGCGTGGTGTCATCACACACTAATGGAATGATAGACCAATACATTCAAGTTCATTGAGGGAAATATATTAAACTTGGCAAAAGATTATAGATGTGTGTATTTGCGTAAATGATTGTGTGTTTATATGTATGTATTATGTGCATGTATATATAACATTAATAATTGTGTAACTAGCGTCAAAAGATTGTTATATGCTTAGCTAAACGAACTATGGGGTTCAGTTCCTGAACCGATTATGTGCCTCTGTAACCCTTACCACCACCACCCACGTGATGGGTATGGGGTGCATAATAAAGAAAGACATTGAAAAATTTCCCATCTAAGTCAAAAAGAAATGATACTCTTAGAACATAAGTAGAGAAAACAAATATCTTGGGGGAGTAGATGAACTCCCAGAACCCCATCAAGTTGGTATCTTCAACTTAATGGTGAATTGTTGAATAGGTTGCTCGCGACTAATTCATGGGGGGAGCTATTGGGGGTTACTGCTCGTACCTGGTGTATGAGGGAGCACCCCAACACACACAACAAACACGTGGCGGGTAGCCCGGGTGGGTGAGAGAGAAGAGAGTGGGATAATGGAGAGAGCCGCAAGGTTGACGGTCCAGTAGAGGCGGTATGAGAGCGTCGACCATCAGTGTGGCTGTAGCCCCTCACTCTCCTGCCCCGATCAATGACAATACTGCCGCAAACCTCCAAGCGCATGCCGGCGCCCTAGGCGGCAGCAGGAAGGCCGCCAGTCTCAGCTGGTGCAGGAGGGAGGCCGGCAGCCTCGGCTGGTGCAGGAGGGAGGCCGGCAGCCTCAGCTGGTGCAGGAGGGAGGCCGGCAGCCTCAGCTGGTGCAGGAGGGAGGCCGGCAGCCTCAGCTGGTGCAGGAGGGAGGCCGGCAGTCTCAGCTGGTGCAGGAGGGAGGCCGGCAGTCTCAGCTGGTGCAGGAGGGAGGCTGCCAGCCTCAGCTGGTGCAGGAGGGAGGCTGCCAGCCTCGGCTGGTGCAGGAGGGAGGCTGCCAGCCTCAGCTGGTGCAGGAGGGAGGCTGCCAGCCTCAGCTGGTGCAGGAGGGAGGCTGCCAGCCTCAGCTGGTGCAGGAGGGAGGCTGCCAGCCTCAGCTGGTGCAGGAGGGAGGCTGCCAGCCTCAGCTGGTGCAGGAGGGAGGCTGCCAGCCTCAGCTGGTGCAGGAGGGAGGCTACCAGCCTCAGCTGGTGCAGGAGGGAGGCTGCCAGCCTCAGCTGGTGCAGGAGGGAGGCTGCCAGTCTCAGCTGGTGCAGGAGGGAAGCCGCCAGTCTCAGCTGGTGCAGCAGGGAGGCTTAAACTGGCGGCCTCCGTGTTCCACCTTACTTACTCCACCGTATCTTGGACACCAGTCTTTCCTCCTCCTTGTTGGATGTGGTTTATAGGGTCCGTTCCTTGATTTCTGAACCTATAGCCCAAATGTTCCCCATGGCACACTAGATAACACACCATAACAGCCATCAGCTGTTACATATACCAAATAGGCTGTGCAGGTACGATACACCAACCACGCTACACACAGGGACGGTACACACTCCAGTATGGTACACCACAATGATCGGTGATATACCCCGAGCATATATATACTCTGGTATGGAGTACCAGAGTACTCATATATTGTACTATGTATATTGTACATATATACTCAAACATTAGAATACCATACAGTATTTATTACACTAATACTAGAATATGCAGCACCGGCATGGAATCCGCACATCTTGAAGCATGAAACTGCATCCACATCCTGCCCCACTCCAACCCTACCCCACTCCCACGCTGCCATATCCTTCCCTACTCCCACCCTGTCATATTCTTCCCCACTCCCACGCTGCCATTTCCTGCCCCACTCCCACCTTGCCATTTCCTGCCCCACTCCCACCTTGCCATTTCCTGCCCCACTCCCAGCCTGCCATATCCTGCCCCACTCCCAGCCTGCCATATCCTGCCCCACTCCCAGCCTGCCATATCCTGCCCCACTCCCACCCTAACATATCCTGCCCCACTCCCACCCTAACATATCCTGCCCCACTCCCACCCTTCCATATCCTGCCCCACTCCCACCCTTCCATATCCTGCCCCACTCCCACCCTTCCATATCCTGCCCCACTCCCACCCTTCCATATCCTGCCCCACTCCCACCCTTCCATATCCTGCCCCACTCCCACGCTGCCACACCTTGCTCCACTCCCAGCCATAACTACGCACACTAACCAGGCACAGCCTGATCCTCACTGCTGGTTGATTATAAGGCATGAAAGAAACTGGTTACTTCCTGCCTTCCTCGCTATTATAGTTGTAGCTGTAAAAGTAGTACTAATGTGTTAGTACGGACTAGCACTCCTTGTCTCCACCTAGAAAGGCAATTCAAGTGTACTAACCTGCACACAACAGTCTCTTGAGGTTATCTTGAGATGAGTCTCAAAGCTCCAACATGTACAAATGATCTGACGTTGTGTTGTTTTAATGACAATAACAACGAGTATCCTACTTGCCTAATTTGATGCATACTTACTGGATGATGGTTAAATGCACGATCGTAGTTTTATGTGCACTCTGTCTACAGATAGTTCCTAGGACTCACTATTGCCGAAATATTCAACCGTTATCACCTGATCAATCACACTCCTTATATCTCCAGCTGTCATTACCTGATCAATCACAATCTTCCCTTCCCCCCTGGAACACAAGGCTTCGGCCCAGGGAGGTGACCAGCACAGATTGGTTCAGAAGCTTGAGGACATATTTGTATGCGCTTCCCTCAGGTATTGTGTTTGGTATATATTTTCAGACCTTCTGATCAACTGTAAACGACATGAACATGTGTGTGTTCATTACATCTCTTACATTCATGTTAGCTCAATCTCACATGGATATCCTGTCGACATACAGGACTCCACATGACCAGTTGATAGACTTGTATATACACATATTACGAGGTAATCTCGTATATACACACAGGACCCCACTTGACTAGATCTTGAATATATACACACAGAAGCCAGGTAACCCTTGTATATAAAGATGAGTCATGTACATGTAATTATAAAGCCAGTAACACTAGTCCTGTACTAATGACCCTCGTATACCTACACGACAGCCTTATCAACCCTTCCATTACCTTATCAGCGAGGCTTATCTAACCTGCGGGCACCACCACTCCAAGTTCTAATGCCCAGTGTCTTTGTTTTTTGATCGCTAGCTTAACCTGCATCTTCTTTCCTGTGGAATTTTCTGTCGAACTGAATGCAAAGAGTAACAGTCAATTAAATATAATCAACAAGTGCAGTGAAAAGTTGGGCTCTGTCCTTGCAACACTGCTTTTCCCCAATCGTATATCAGATATAGACGAAAATACGAGTCACAACTTCATGTTATCTTTAGCAGATACAAAACTCAGCATGAAAATTACTTGTGCAGCAGACACACAAACTACAAGCCTATATTAATAGTCTTCCACTGGGCAAGAGTAAATAGCAAGGTGTTTAACAACTCTGGGGTGCTCTTGTTAATGTTTCTAAAGCTAGAAAGAGTTAAGTCTTGTTTCATATCGTATGTTTTGACATTTTTGGTGCCTCAAAATGATTGGCATGGCTTTATTTTCTTTGTTTTCAAGGTTCTTCATCATTATTCACCATCATAGGCCTAGTGATGGTTGCATATGAAATTAGTGATACAGGATTTGAATTGAGAGGGATATCTTTAACACAAACATAGCATACCTGTGGCAGTAACGAGCTTATCCCTGTTTCTAATGAGGCAAATTATTGTGTAGACTTGTTTGCTGGCTTGTTAGTGCCACATGCTGGCCTGTGGTGCAGGCGGAGAGCGTAAGGGTGGCTACTGTGGCCGGTGTGGGTGTGTAGGGTCCTTGTTGGGCTTGGAAGGTGTCACCGGTCATGACTGAGACCTGTCCATTACCCCAGGCAGGTCGTGTTTGGTTTAGTGGATACTTTATGAGGCGTGGGGAGTGCCTGGGCTCGGCCCCACACACCAACAGCTCGGGGCAGGAAGGGAGGTATGTATGCCTGTTGGGAAGCCAAAAGCGCACGTAATGGTAATGTGTATAGTTAATGTCTTGGTTTATACACAGGGAGCCTTCGTCAGCGACGTGGTCTGGGAGGCCCGTGTTGCGTCTGACGGCCGTTGAATTGTGTGAAGGTTTTATGGCAGTGTGACGGCCACTCTTGTCCAGAGTGGCTCAACTCACAGCAGTACACACAGTGGCTCAACAGTGATCATCAGTACACAGAGTGAGTGGTTCAACAGAGTGCGTGAGCAGTGGGTGGAGGTGATGGTGTGTTCACGGCGGTACAATAGGTGTAGCCCATGAGCAGGGAATGTGATCTTTTGTATATATGACTTTGGTGGGTTGTGTTGAGCGGTTGGGTTGTAGCTGCGTTACTGTTGGTGAGGCTCGTGGAACCTGTTCCCTGTGTACTACACGCTAATACCTTCACCAGGATTTGTTTCTTAAATGAACTCGATGTTGTACTCTCCTGACAACGCAGGCCTACACCTTGCCTATATTTACTCCGGCCTCTTGGGCTCTGCATTTGTATCTGTCACTCGTGTATTAAATTGACTCCTGGCCTTTATTCCTGTCATATCTACTCTGCTTTAAATATTGTATTGGCTGCTGCCCATGCTCTATTGTTATAAGTGTCACTTCTCTGTCTCTGGCGTTGTTTGAGCAGCTCTCGGCCTTTCTTATACTCAATATTCTATCATTCTGGCGCAAGTCTCGCTGCACACTTCTCAGATACAGGTCTAGTTTGATTTAGAATTTCTTGAGGTTGAGGTTCTTGTGCGAGGTTACACACTGGGGAACTGGTCTGGCACGGCGAAGTGCTCTCCTGATGGTGTGACTCGGGAGGTGGCATCAGGGTCCTTGGGGAACGTTGTGCAGTCGTCATTTGTCCCTCACTCTGGCTCTACCCTCCATAGTTAGCTCGTTAACAGTAATCGGGAATAATATAGTTCCTTGAACAGATCCGTGACGGGTAGTCCACTTTTTTACTCGGTAGAGTACAGGAGATGACATCAGAAGCTCGCGCTCCTCACACCTCATCCTTTCTTTGAGACAGAAAGACTTGAGACACACCTCAAGTCTTTTACAATCAGTCATCCCTAGAACATAACAACCAATGAGTTTACAGTCAAGACTCCCAATTACTGTTGGACGAATATGGGTGAATAGTTAAGGATCAGTACCCAATTTTCCCTCCCTATCCATGAATCGAACCCCAGTTGATATGGCTGGGTGAGCGCTGTATCCTATGCACCACAGGGAGCTGTGCATGTCCCTTGCAACAATCCCAGTTACCATTTATCATTACAGCTATGTGTCTTTTGTTCTTAGCAAAGATATAGAAATATCATTCGAAATAAAATGGGAGGATAGAGGAGAATGTAAGTGTGGAGCAGTTGAGAGAGGTTGTAATAGTGGAGGAGGTAGCTGAGATGTTAGTCTTGGGCGGTGCACCACAGCCTGGCGTCCACAGCCTGGCGTCCTCAGCTTAGCGTCCACAAGCCACAGTTCCTTCACTCACTATGTCATATACCCATGTAGAATTCTTCCACAGAAACAAACAAAAAGTCCTCGTTTTGTAATGCTGATTTTGTAGAAGGGCCGTGAAAGTTGACATCAACCAAACTTAAAATTTCTTAGGCCTAGTTTAGTACACAGATGTAATAGTTGCGGACGCCAGGCTGTGGTGCACCGCTCAAGACTAACATCACAAGCCACTTGAGAATGGTCCAGGACGGACCGAAACGTCGTCGTCCCTTCACTTTCTAGTGTGTGGTCTGGTCAACATATTTCAGCCACGTTATTGTGACTCCTCGTCTGCACATATATGTAAAAATTAGGCCTATGATTCTATTTAATATTCTTTGAATTGCTTATGTAGACCTTGGACAGGTTTAGTCAAGTTGCTTTAGTTTTTGTTGTAACCTTCAGAATTCGAGTAGTTCAAAATTTGGAATTCTGTTGACTTAGATTATTGAAGTCTATGAGGAATAATAGCGGCTTACAACGGTGAGGCTGGACATGCAGAGTAGAGCAGCATGGTCGCGTGCTGGAGGGAACCCGTGGCTAAGGCAAGGGGAGTAAACAAAGATAGGAAAGGGAAGAGGGACGGTATCTGTAGGGAGGACGGGAGAATCCTAGCCAGCTCCATACCCACCTTCTACAACATCCACTACTACAGCTACCACTACTACAATTACCACCACTTCGTGTTCCCCCCTAATCTGAACCTTGGCACTGTTGTAAGTTATCATACAGTGAGGCACGGTGCTCGCTATCATGCCAGCTACTACATCTCTATCTCCCCCACCCCCTCCACCTCTCTCTGGTTCGTAAACAAACACCATGTTTTGCACTGTTCATTCACACTCAAGAGCCGTCATGTAAAGGCTAATTTTAAACTGTCGATCAATGGTGGTTTGAGGTGCCGTGTGGACACAACCCCGAGCTGTTGTGGTAGTAGTGTGTAGTGCACAAGAATGGGTGTAGGATGAAGGGAGGGGCTTTCTGGGGAAGGGGGGGGGTTGTCACTGGGGGATGGGGTCGATTTTCATGGGGGGGGGGGGGAAGGGGTGGTCAATGTGGAGTTGACACCAAAGATCCGCCCTTATGACACCTGACACCAGTATTCTGACCTGACACCAGATATTGGTCTATTCCCAGTACGCCCAGCACCCTCTGACGCCCTCCCCCCCTCTCACGAAACACACACACTAACACACAGAAATAACACTAGCGTGATGCATCAAATGAACAACAAATCCACAAGGGCCGTGATGAGGGTTCGAACCTACGTCCGAGAGGCTCCCAGATAATGATCAGGTGGCAAGCATTTAGGTCCAGAATACGAGCAGGTTCAGGTGCCTCCACCACTGCAGGTGTCTACCCATACCTCACCACTCTGCCCCCAAGGTTATGCTAATAGCAGAAGCATCACATACACACGCTTCTCTTCTGAGTAAACTTGCCATTAACAGCACCTGGCCGAAGTGTGACTCAACAAGTGTGTAAAGCTTTGAATGAGACGCTTCAGGATGTTTACAAACTTCCTGAAGCTACAAAACCGTAGCGAATATAGAGAGGTTCAAGTAGACAAAAGATGAGTAACTGAGACAAAAGCAACAACATCTGATTAAACTGTCCCCATGGATATTTAAACAAAATATAAAGTATTTTTGGAATAAGAAAGTGAAGATGGAGGGGGGGCTGCAAGTAGAGTGCAGAAAGCTCTCTAATATAGACTGTATATTGTTTCACAAGTCTTGCAAATATCTAACCCAGAAAATTAAGGTGTTCCTATCATTAGTTGTAGATGATGAAGTATTGATGCGTAGATCCAGAACAAATGATGTGACAAGATGCACGAAGACCTGGGTAACTTGAGAGGTGACTGCAGGACTACCACCAACACATACAAAGTGACCGGCAAGGGTAGAAGGTCCCTTGAATACTACGAGAGATGACCACACTTTTCATATTGTTCATTCTCATCCAACCACTGGCGGCCTACACTATAACACTACCTTATGCTAACTTGAACCTGTCAAACATAAGCATTATTTTCAGTATAATATGGAAAACGTAGTCGAGATCAGTGTAGATAGCATGTTATGTAGCCCCTACGTAGAACCCCATAGGTCCACATGTCCGGATATACCTTTATGGTTGCACTTGGACACAACCGCTGAGCTGTGGGTAGTTAATAATCCTCGACCTGATCTTTTCCCTCTCCCCTGTCTCTCTGCCATCTTCCCAACCCCTCTCTACCTCGCCCACCCTAATTCCTCCTCTTCCCCTCTGTTGTGATGCCAGAGAATTAAACCAATCTAATCAGATTCGGGTCGTGTTGCTGCTGCTGGTGTGCGTGAGTCCGTCGGCCGCCATGGTCACCACCCCGTCACCTCGCTGACATCACCAGCATCAACCCGCCTCCTCTCCCTCCAGTCTACTCTTCCATCACCCCTCCCCTCACCCTACTCTCACCCCTCCCCCCACCACCCCACCTAACCTCAGGGCCGCCGCCAAGTAATCGATATCTATATAATGAACACTTGTCCAGCCTCCTCCTATGACAGGTTATGATGAGGTGGAACACTCGTCCCTGGGCTGTTTCCCCCTCACACTTATGGTTGTTTCCCCCCCCCCCCCCTCACACTTGTTGTTCCCGTCACACGGGTGGTGTTGCCACTAGGGGGATAATACCCAGGCACCAAAGATAGCCTCCCTGGCAGCCTGTAATGCTTCATAGTACTTTTACTCTGAGGTGCAAATATAAGAGCATGGCGGTGTGTGGTAGTTTGAGGGTTGTTGACCTAGTCCCCTTATTAGCGTGGTGTGTGGCAGGTGGGGGGGGGTATAGGGCTGGGGTGAAACAGTGTGAAGCTCGCCTGGGGACAGTATGGGAGTGTGAGGCTCGGGTGGGGACAGTGTTGGAGTGTGGAGTTGAATGATTCTGAGGGAGCATTTAGGATGGTCAGCATGTTAGGGTGGAGAGTTCCTGACACTGGGGACATCTTCGCCAGGTTGGTGTGAGAGAGCATGAGTCAGCCTCACTGGTGTCTGCGGCCTTCGCCCGCCCCATGCCTGTCTGCCCAGCACCGTGTAACTGGTTTACCTTAGTGTCTCCCTCTCCCCCAATCCCCAACACACCGCTTTTCCCTTCCTCCGAGGGTCTACCTACCTTGTGGTGCAGCTGCCAGGCAACTCCTTGCCAGGCTTCTCTCTTATTCCCCAATACTCCGGAGAGTCTGGTCTGTCTCCCACTTCCTCTCTCTTTCCATAACGTCTGTCTCACCCTCCTTCCTCTCGCTCCTACCCTTTCTCACTACCTTGATACTTGGCTCCCACCCCTCCACAGCCTGACTGTTATGGTCGTTAAGGGCCCCACAGTTAATGTAGGAGTGATTAAGGCAAGTCATAGGACGTTATTCAGAAGGTCCGGGTCGAGGCGCCACTCGCCGCCTCCCTCCCAGGCTTGTCGTGGCTGCTCTGTCATGACACTCTCTCACCTTCAATTTCACCCATTTCCAGCAACAGTGGGCGAGGTAAACAGGGGTCTGGGAACCAGGGGCGAGTCGCAAGTCTCGTGTGTGTGTGTGTTTGTTTTGTGGATACATTGGTAATTACACACCAGATAATGTGGACTTGGGGTGGGCGGCTAAGTAATTACCAAGTGGGTGAAAGAGGAGGAAGGAAAGAGAGGAGTGTGATACTCTTCAGAGGTCAGTTTCCAGCAGACCTCGTATCGGGTCGCATGAAACCTCATTTTCCTGTTTGTATGCGAGGTAAATACTGTCCGGACATCATGGCCTTTGCACAATGTCCATGTGAATCATCCACCACAATGTTCATCAACTGAACTTGCTGTTAATGTTTGGCAGGTATAGCTCCGGGCTCCCTGGTGGCTAGTTTTGGAACACAGGTTGTGGTTATCGCAGAAAGGGAAGCCTACATCACCTAAGATTATAGTATAGGAAAGATAGGAAGGCTCACATTAACTTATTCACCAGTGCTTGTGTACTCTGTTGGTGAACACACGAAGGAATACACCCCCGCCGTGTCCACAAATCGACAGGTGGCACCACCGTCGCCATGTTTTATGCCACCGCGTTTGTTTACAAACAAACCCAAAAATGTTCTCATTAGTGTCTTAAGACTACAAACACCGGTGTTTCATCACACTCCCGGGCTGCCCCTAATACCCAGGGACTCAACTGAACGCCCAGGGACTCAACTGAGCGCCCAGGGACTCAACTGAGCGCCCAGAGACTCAACTGAACGCCCAGGGACTCAACTGAACGCTCACGGGGCTCTCTCAAACACCCGGAGGCTTTCCTAACGCCCGGAGACTTCCCTAACACACACAGACTTCCCCTAACTCCCAGGGACTCCTCCTAACTTCCAGATACATCCTCTAACACCCAGGGACTCTCAGGGAATAGATTAGTTAGAAAATCGGGGTCCAAGAGCTAATAGCTCAATTCTGTAGGTACAAATTATAAATACACATAGTAAATACTAACTCACAGGGACTGGTGCGACTCACATGGATGTATCGTCAACATTTTTGGTTCGTACAATTGCACAGTGGAGGTGGTCAGGTGGAGGGTGTGGCGAGGCGCGTGCGGCGCTCAGGCCCGGCTCCTCTTATCACCTTTTTCCAAGTTGTAGTGACCGTTAACGGCTGGCTCAGCGCCCACCACAACAGGATGACACCAACCGTTGCTGCGTGTCTGTTGGAGACAGGTAGTGGAGAGTTTACCTGGTAATCTCCCAGGTGATGATTGTATTTTGTATCCTCTGGCGGGTTTTCATTTGATATTGTTATTTGGTCGTGTAATTAGAGAGGCGGTGTTTGGGTATTAGGCTTGATGCTGTGAGAAGTGATGTGTGGCGGTGCAAGACAGGTCTATGTTAGGCCGGGTGGCCCTCTAGTGGCACACTTTATAACCCATGTGCCATGTGAGAGATGTTTTATAGCCATATCTCGAAAGCATGTGTGCGTATTGCGTCTAAATTGGTACACAGACCTAATACCACAATACCAGAGGTAACGGGTATAATACCCGGCGGTAATAGGTATAATACCAGAGTAAAATGCGTAATTCCAGGGAGAACGGATATATTACCTTGAAACTTCTCAAAACTTGAGAAGTTTGCAATTAATTTTTTATATATTTCACAGTTGATTTTTTATTTTCGTATATTACCCCACAAACAGTTGAAGATATTCAGTAAAAAGAGCAACATGGGTTTAAAGATATACTTGTCTTATATTGCTTGAGTATTATCCTCGGGTAACATCTCTAGGCCTGACCTTCCCTAGGGTATAATCCACAATAATTGCCTAACTTCCGAGTGCCTATTTACTGGAAGGTGAACAAAGACATCACGTGTATGGGTACGGTGCTTAAAGGTGCACTTAAACCTTTTATTACAAATGATGTGAGTGTAGGGAGGTGGGTGTGAGGGAGATGATGTGCCCGGCCTTGGAACACGACCACCGCGTCACGGTCCTCTGTCCTGCAGGGCCCCCCCCCCCATTCTCTTGCCCAACCTCTTAAGTACCCCCTCCCCCAGTACCCCTAAATAACCCCGGGCCCCCCCTCTGGCCAGAGGCCGCCCACGCCCTCTCACCCCACCCACACCTCACACCAGCCTGCTGGACTAGTACACGAAGGATTTGATGGCGTAACTCGCCTGTTGATCGTTACCTTAGTGATCATGCATGAAGCATGGAGGGATGTGTGTGGTGATCACTAGTATTGTGTGGTCATCATTGTGGTGATGTGCCAGTAGTCATCACCAGGACACACACCAGACAGTCGGCGTGAGCAGGCAACCGTAGCATCGTGTCACCAGAGCTGAAGAGATGTGCTTCTAGCATGACAGACAATCAATAACTGGTGTTCGCTGGGGTGATTCTGGGGGACACTCATTGATACCCCTCCCCCGTGAGGTGTGCTTGTCACTGGGTGGGGTATACCTTGAGGGGTATACCGTAGGAGTCTTGACAAGTTTCCCGTGCAGTCACAGAGCTTGCTCACTCCCTTGCCCGTCTCCTTCCTGTGGCCTGTTAAGTGCGCTGTTAAAATCATTATCTTTGGTTGTCGAAATTGTTGTTGAAACCTTCCTTCACCTCGTCCCCCCCCCCCCCCCCCACCCTAAAACAAAACCAATAACGGCACTTGTGTTGTTAGTCGTGCGTGAAGGTTTACTTATTCCAATTTAATGTTACTCGCATGTTATCCCTAGAACACTACCCACCAGTTGCTTTACATCCAGATTCTCAATACTGCAGGGTGAACAGGGGAGTGTGGAGGGAAGGAGTGGTCGTGACGTCGGCCCTCCCTAACTACCCAGGTTCCCAACCCAGGACCTCTCGTTTGTGAGTTCAGACAAACAATGTGGTAACTAATACATCACAATTCTTACCTGGTTCTCATCTGTTCACGCAACAGTAAATCGGGTCCTGGTTGTAAAAAGATTGGCGGGTGGTGTTCCAGGGAGAAGTAGTAGAGTAAGGCTTAAATTAATATGCGCTGATGGAAGACAAAGCTGTAAGCCTACTAAGAGGAGTCACAAGGCGTCTGTACGAAAACAAAACTCAACTCTGTGAAAGACTCACCAGCGTTGGGATTAATGCATATTAGTGCATGACTAATGTTTGTCTAGAAGAGTGTGTAACATTGTTTATTTTAATCCTTGTTGTGTATGTTTACACACCAAACATGATGTGGTAATTATGTATTCACCTAGTTGTGCTGGCGGGGGTTGAGCTCTGCTCTTTCGACCCGCCTCGCAACTCTCAATCAACTGTTACTAACTTTTTTTTCACACACAACTCCAGGAAGCAGCCCGTAACAGCTATCTAACTCCCAGGTACCTATTTACTGCCAAGTAACAGGGGCATCAGGGTGAAACAAACTCTACCCATCTGTCTCCACCGGCGCCGGGGATCGAACCTCCGTCCACAGGACTATGTATACAGCGTGCTTTCCACTCGGCCACCATCGCACCGTGTGTGAGAGAGACCCCGCTCCACCACCGTGCTGCAGCAGTTCACCAGTGTAGAGCATCTTGCTTACCTCACAGAACAAAATAGTCCTCCCTTTATGGATCAAAATATAAACAATGTAAGATAAAACTTTTGATAAAGCATGTCATTATATTTGTGTGTTGAGCAATGTTTTATAGAGATGAAGAGTGTGTGTGATGGGGAGTTGTAGAGCGGTGATGAGGGTGATTGTTGTTTAGATTCAGCTACTCTGAACCAAAAGTGTCAAGTAGCACAGGCTATGGTGACCCCGTAGTGGACTTGTAGCCCCCGCAGCTGTGCCAGGTAACTGGTGATGAGGTAATAATGAGACCAGCCAGCAGAGTGGAGTTTGGTGCTAGGTTGTTGTTATAGATACAGCTACTCGGAACAAGTTCCAAGTAGCACGGGCTATAGTGAGCCCGTAACTTACCTGGCACAGGAGCGGGGCAAGTAGCACGGGCTATGGAGAGCCCGTAGTGGACTTACCTGGCACAGGAGCGGAGGGTGCTAGGTAGTGCCGCCTCAACTTGTACTCTCTACACCCAGAAGGTGCAAGTGACGTGAGAGTGTGGCAAGGAGCAGCCGTGCTACGTGTGGTGGTGGTGGTGGCAGTACAGGTGGGCAGAGTGACACACACAGTAATGGTGACAGTATTACAAGTGGTGATGGCTCACTCCCCAGTAACAAAAACAACGGCCATTACGTAACTATCAGTAATTGGGTGAACCCCAAAAACTGATCCTGTGCACAATACAAATCACTTCCAGTTGAGTTTTAAATCCTTGCTTTTAAGCCTTTTGCCGCAATATTCAATTCGGGTCAGATAGATACTAATGATATGAGATATATACAAGAATTGTTACATTCTTGTACAGCCACTAGTACGCGTAGCGTTTCGGGCAGGTCCCTGGAATACGATCCCCGCCGCGAAGAATCTTTGTTACAACCAAGTACACATTTTACTGTTGCGTTAAACAGAGGCTACAGTTAAGGATTTGCGCCCAGTAAATCCTCCGCGGCCAGGATACGAACCCATGACAAAGCGCTCGCAGAACGCCAGGCGAGTGTCTTACCACTACACCACGGAGACTGCAAATATACTCATTTGATGATGATACTCATCACTGTTAAGATAATTACGCTTTTCTAACTATAAATGTCGCAGTAGTCTTAAACAACACAAGTCAGCATTGGGGAGATAATGCAGAAACTGTTTAGTGTTGAGGTGGGCGTGCCACCTGTGTGGCACTTCACTCCCAGGGTACACCTGGTGGCCGGGCACCACTGGTAGCCACTAGTGCCACCCCTCAGGTGCCTGGGTTCACGCTCTCGTAGGGACGCTCCGCGCCACTTTTGGCATCTCTTGCTACCACTTCTCACTGCATGGCATGCGAGGCCAGATGCCTATAGTATACCTACTGCCAACGTGCGGTGCTCTACGGACGTGACATTAGAGTCCCTACCATACCTTGCGGGGGGGGGGGGGTCGTTGGTGTATGGTGAAAAGGTAGGTGGTGATGGTGAAATATTTGGTGAAGAAGTTAAGAGGTGGGGGTGATGACATAGGTAGGGGGTAGTGGGGGGGTGATGACAAACGTAGGGATGGTGGGGGGTGATGACAAAGGTAGGGATGGTGGGGATGCTAGAGAGTAGAGTGGTGCGGAAGGCCGCCCCCCACTGGACCATGCACCACCACTCCACGAATAGCGCCGTTGTCTTCAAGCAGGCGCCGCGCGGGGAAATCCTGTCTCAGCCCCCCTCCCTTCCCTTCCATCTGGCCGCCCCTCCCCCACACGCCTCAACGGTCACAGTTACAGGCAAGACGGACAAATAATATGCATAGGTCTCAGAGCATGTATATATGAACTCTTGAAAACACATCTATACCCACGTATGCTGAAGTGTATGTACAGAATCTTACAAACTACACACAACTCTGGGAAAGACAGCAAGTTTATCTTAGCTACACTCCCCCCCCCTTCTCTCTCTCACACACACACTACGAGTGTGTGTGTGTGTACACACGATAGCTGAGGGGACAGTGGGCCCGTGAACAGGGGAGGCCCGATAGCAGAGTGGACAGTGCTCTATATTTGTAATCCTGGAGTCCGGGTTCGATCCCCGGTGATGGCAAAAACAAATGGGCAGAGTTTCTTTCACTGATGCCTCTGTTCATCTAGCCGTAAATAAGTACCTGAGAGTTAGACAGCTGCCATGGCCTGCATCCTGGAAATGAGTGTGCTAAGAGTGAAATATATGTAGTAGATATGATAGAAGGAAAATAGGTCAGGAGTCGGTACTCTGGATAACCGACGGTTAGAAAAGTGGGGTCCAAAAGCTAAGAGCTAGATCCTGTAGGCACAAGTAGTAAATAGAAATAATAAATATTTATTTATTTTCTCACCGGCGCCAGGAATCAAACCCCGGACCACAGGATCACGCGCCCAGCATGCTGTCCACTCAGCCACCGGCCCCCCTATGTGTGTGTGTGGGGGGGGGGGGGGGGTAGGTTAAGGCTGGGAGTGTAATGGGTGTATGCACTCATTGACAAAAGCTGGAGGAAGCAAGGTGTGGTGTGGGTATTTCCCCCAGGACGTCCTCACTACTGATTCACCAAACATTTCCACCTTAACATTGTCCTTGACTCACCAGTCCCCCAAGACACCTAGTGTACAAGCATGTGTGTGTGTTTACCTCTCTGTTGGCACTTGGCTCAGAGTATCCGTCGTCAATGTTCTGTTGTTGGCTTCCAACTGTGTTTTGTCATCGTCGTATGTATATTTGAACTCATTTAAGTAGTCAGCTGTCACTCGATCCCTCATCTCCTGATGCATCATACTGTCCACAGCCTTCCACACATTACACACACACACACACATGAGCCACAGAGACGTTAGAAGGAACTTTGTCAGTGTCAGAGTAGTTAACGGATGGAATGCATTAGGCAGTGATGTATACACAGTTTCAAATGTAAATATGATAGAGCCCAGTAGACTCAGGAATCTGTACACCAGTTGATTGACAGTTGAGAGGCGGGACCAAAGAGTCAAAGCTCAACCCCCGCAAGCACAAATAGGTGAGTACACACTCTATCACACACTCACTCACTCACACTCTTTCTCTTGAGAGAGAATTTAATATTGTCTTTATTTTTATTCTAATATACATGTTTATTTTTTTCAGGTAAGTGTTGGTGAGGAAAGAGGTAAGGTGTGAGTGGGGGGGGGGGAAGTAGTGGTGAGTGAGTGTTGTGAGGTGTGTTACAACACGGGTTCAACAAGTGTTACTCGTCACAGTCAGTGATCACTCCCAAAATACAACCTTCTCGCACTTGCACGTGGTAAGTACTTCCTCCATGAGCCGCAACCACTGCCGGGTCATGCACTAACCCCTCACTGCTTCCACTACAACTTACACACCACAATCTCTTTAACGTTGGTAGAGGTGACAGAGTTTGGGTGTACACATGTTCTCTGTCACATCTGTAACTTGTACATACGTCATCTGCTTTTACTCGGCCTTATCTGCAGTCTGCACACACCCCCGTCTGCTTACTGTCTCTGCTGGAGCCAGGAGTCACCTGCCTGTCTCACCCTTCACCAGTACTAAATATTCCCCACATATCACAAGAAATCACTTAACCCTTTCATTAATTAAGAAGTCGCTTATTATTCTGAGTGTTCATTTCCCAACCACCGTGAAGGCTCAGCAGCAAGGACTACGGTGTAGACCCTGAAGACTGGAGGAGCATCGCTCTGCCTGGCGCACCAACCAACTAACGCAAGAGCCTGAGTGATGCTGAGGTGAAACGCTCTTCAAAAGTGTGAGGGCTGGTGACGCCCTGTCGGGAGCCCAAACTTCCATGGCCCCACTGCAACAGGGAGTTTCGGACTGGGATTGGATTAATCGGTCATCTCCAGACCCACTCCCAGAGAAACTGATGGCATTGAGTGTTCTTCGTAGACTTGATAGACGAAGAACACCAACACTCGCTCGCGTGTGTGTTGGTAGCCGATATAATGTCATAGAACATTTGCGATTGATACCGCCCTCACACACGACACTGATGGTGTACACTTAACGCCCTGAGTAACACCTCACCGAACCTACCTTGCCGGCATTATCTTGGTATACAAGACCTGCCACACTCACCTACTCATCACGGTGTGACACACCCAGAAAACATGTACAGAGCTTGTCTGGTGGCTGACCAAAACTTGCAGAATACTTCTCTCCGTGTATCAAACACTGGCATACGACACAACATTCTCAGACAGGTAATAATGGTAGCTTATCACATAATGAGGTCGGCTACAAAGTGCAACACTCATTACGTGACATGTAATATTCTTGAATTATCTCGAGAAACCCACCAGGTTTTCACTTCATTCATGTAAAGCAAATTTTCAGGCCAAAAACCACCATTGTCCACACCTTTAAGATGACGTGAAATTAAGTGCCAGCCGTTTTCATTCAGTTTCGGAATTCCTGGGACTACACCTGGCCAATTACTACCTGGTCTCCACACACTAGAATGTGGCAGTACACATCCTTAGAGTTCCTACAGTTTTGTAACTTACTCCTCTTCATATAGTCTAGGGTAGGTGCACAAATGTAGATGTACCTAAATGTGTTGTTAATAGACGTGGTTTCAACCCAGTTTCACCGTAAAATCATCTGGCAAGACTGCAGTATGCCTTGGTCCTAAGACTTAACTATAGTGATGTTCTATATGTAAAGTATTTTTCCAGACACTGAATCCTTAATTCTTAAAACTTTCAGTACTGTTACAGCTACCCAGACTAAGTGCCTTCTTTGGGTAAATACAGTCCACCGTGACTGTAAAGTACATATGCCTCTCCTGGTGGTGGTGTTGAACTGGACTGTGGTATGGTTCCCTCAGCGCCTCCACCACATCTCTCTGGGCTGCTGCTTCAAGGGGTTACTAATATTAGGCAAATGTTCACGATGTATCTTCTTGACCCCCCGCACCTCTCTGCTCGTGTCTGTCCTTACCCGCCGTACATGGTAGCATAACTCCCCTCTGATATAGGCTCCTTTAACTACCAGCCAGCAACTTGCTGGTTGCTCGGTCGGAATATCACATTTTATAATTTGTTAATCAGTGTTTTTTGGAAGCATCAGCTACGTCTGGAATATTGCTCCCGCCAAAGTTATGTAAGGTGTCGTCAGGCTGTCAGCCGCCTCCCCAGACAATCTAGAAGTTTCCTCTAACTCTCTACGCCATACATTACGCAAAAAATAAAACAAAAAACTGAACAACATTGTGGTACAGCACCTTTGACAGTATGACGATATTCACGTGCGGTAATAGAGAGGAATGTGGAGGATGTAGTGCGGTGGTGGAGGCAGGCTGGCATGGCCAAGCATCATGGCATGGTATGTGTCACCTCCCACCTGTAGTGACGGTTGTGTGGGAGCCTCCAGGGTGCCCCCAGGGAACCATGAGGGTTGTGTGGGAGCCTCCAGGGTGCCCCCAGGGAACCATGAGGGTTGTGTGGGAGCCAGGGAGCCCCGAGGGAGCCCCGAGGAAGGCAGGAAGCCTCCAGGGAATCATAAGGGTTGTGTGGGAGCCCCGAGGGCAATGTGGTTGGTGGTGGTGGTGAGAACGCGTGGAGGCGCGGTGAGGAAGATAAGTGGTGAGTGGACACTATGTATAGCCAGGGTGTGGCCCGTGGTAGAAAGTGTTGTTTACTGGTGTGGCAGCAGGCTGTGACGCAGGCGTAACGGAAGCACCTAATAACGCCTTCATTCTCTTGCTTGCTTGTTACTCTGCCAAGGCCGCGCCTGTCTATCACTAATAATACAATTACCAGTGATTCAATCATCCTCCACCTAGTCATAGCTGCTTTTCAATCTTTTCCTTGTTTAAGCTTCTATTTCTCCCTCTCCCTAGTCCTTCCATTTGTTCTCTGTGTATGTGTAATGAACACACGCGAACTAAACCTCACGACACTGGAAGATAGAAGATTTTTTTTTTAATTTTTTTTTATTATTATTATCTACCACAAACGTGGCCACACATTTACAATGCTTACCAGCATATATACATTTTCTTCTGTCCTCCATGGACAGGGTTAGAGATGTGTTAAACATATAGTTCAAGCGTTTATTGAACAAGATAGAAGAGTTAGGGGAGACATGATCACGCCAATAAAATTATCAGAGGAATTGACAGGAGAGATAAAGATAAATTGTTTAACACGGGTGGTAATCGAATAAGGGGACACAGGTGAAAACCGAGTACCCAAATGAGCCACAGATATATTAGAAAGAACGACTTCAGTGTCAGAGTAGTTAACAGATGGATTGCATTAGGCAGTGATATGGTGTAGGCAGACGTCATAAACAGTTTCAAATGTAGATATGGTAGAGTACAATAGGCTCGGAAATCTGTACACCAGTTGACTGACAGTCGTGAGGCGGGACCAAAAAGCCGAAGATCAACCCCCGCAAACACAACTAGATGACTACGAGACCTATCTATACGAGTTGGGGCTTGTGTGTCAATGTTTGCAGACGATGCAAAACTAATGAGCGAGAGAACTGGGAGAGATGAGGCTGACTTAAACATGGTGCAGAGTTGCTCCGAGAAATGGGTTCAACATCATAAGGTGTAAGATGATGAAAATAGGAACAGGCGTCAGGAGACCAGGCGGACAGTACATGATTAACGGGGAACTACCTATAACGAATAGAATTCTTGGTGACTCGGATACTTTTGATATTGTTCGCCTTATGCGTTTTTGTTCTCGTATTGGCATCCTTGGTGATATTTAGCGCCCTCTGATTATTCCGCACATTTGATGGTGCTACATAGCCTTCCCGGTTTTGTGCCTTCTTTTGATAATTACTTACTTACCTATAATGACTGGATAAAAAAAGACCTGGGAGTTGACATAAAACAAACTTAACTCCGGAGGTTCTTATAAACAGGATAACGTCAACATGATGTTCTACACAAGCAAAAGTTAGAACATCATTCAGGAATCTAAATAAGGAGGCATTTATATAGTTATATACTGCCTACGTGAGGCCAGTTCTAGAGTGTGCAGCCCCATCGTGGAGCCCCATCTAAAACACTCGAGGAGACTCGAAAAGGTTCAGAAGTGTGTAACAAGGCTCGTCCCAGAATTGCGAGGGATGTGAAGAGAGACTGAAGGAACTAAACCTGGCAACGGTAAAAGAAGAGGAGGTGGGAGGTACATGATAGAGACGTATAAAATACTTAGGGAGATGACGGAATGGAAACTGAGGAAATGTTCATAATGAATACCAATATAAGAGGATATGGATGGAAGCTTGAGAGACTGGTGATGCATAGAGATGTTAAAAAGTTTTCTATTAGAGTAAGAGTAATGGGAAAATGGAATGAACTAATACATATTTATATATTATACTCTGTTAAATCGTTTACGTACATTAGGAACAGCACGGGTCAGACTACCGACCCGTGGGGGACTACACTCGCTGCCTCTTTCCTTTCTCATAGTTTTCCTCTTTCTTTGACCCTTGGCTGCCTTCCTGAAAGGTACTCCTTCACGTGTGTGTATATGTGAGGGGTAAAGATTTGTGTGATAAAGGAAGCGGGTGATGTTGGTCTGGTTACTATATTTACACTTGTGAAAGTTCTGTGGTGCAGAGGTAATTTAATAGTTGGAATTGTCGTTTGTGTCCGTGACTGTCTTGCCTCATACTGTGTGGTGTGTACTCACCTAGGTGCACTTGCTGCCGTTGAACTTCATCTCTTCGTTTCCAACTCTCCTCTTGTAGTTGAGTGGTTAACAGGTACCTGAACCCTTGGGTGTGTCATGCTACAGGTTCGGTGTGAGCTTGTGGTGCGAGGGTCCCTGTAATATCAACCCCTTCCCAAGTCTCTTGTCATTGCAGAAGGGTTTCCTCTACCATGTGGCACCGTGTCAGACCGCCTCTTCCTGGCACTCGTCTTTATCACCTGGCACTTGTCTGGGTGTGCGTGTATGGGGAGATTCATACTGTAGTATTAAGCATGAATTACCATTGTGATGCGGGTGGTTGTATTATTAAGGCAGAGTTTCCGTGCAGAGTTGTCGTGTTAATAGTGATGTGTTGAGCAGCTTGTCCTTGCTCCGTCTTCACGATGCTACTCCTAGTGAGGCGTCAACATTGTCGCTCTTAAATGTCCTCACCTATCATGCTGGGTGTCCTGGGTCACCTGGCCGCCCCCACCTGCAGCAGGTGGACCACCTGGCCAGGGTGAAAGGGGGGGGGGGAGGTGTTGCACACTGAGGCCTGAGGCGGGGTGGTGCAAGGTGCTGGCCCTCTCCGTCACTGACTGTGGTGCGCACCCGCCCCTGCTGCTGCGCAGCATGTGTAGTGTCCAGTGTTGGTGCAGTCTTGGTTAGTGTAGTGTTGGCGGCTGGTATATGTTATCCATGCTGCAGCATGTACTGCACATGGTGTTTTGCCCTGTGTGTGCAGGTGAGGCAAGTGTGTGCGTAGTGTGACCTCCAGTACCCTTGAGTTGACGCGCCCAGTACTGCGCATTGAGTCAGCATTGGGTCATGGCGGGCAGTTGACCTAGGAATGTAAGGAACTCCAAGTACTGGAGGGGGGCGGGGGGGGGGGTTAAAGTGGCACTCGAGGAGGTTGAAGTGGGAGGCTGGAGGAGGGGGGGGGGGAGAGGGGGGGACTACTACAGACACCACAACTGATATAGAGTAAACAAGGCGGCAACTTGATTCTCTCAAGTCTCGTGAGCTTCGCCTTTATTAAACTGCTTCAATATTAGGAATTCCTGCAGTTGTTGTTGTTCTTGCTGTTGTTGCTCTTGCAACTATTATTCTTATCATAATTTTTCCAGTAAAATTAATATGCTCATCTGTGTATTCCATGGAGACTGTCCATGATGATCCCGTGTGTGGAGACCAGCTCGTGGCGTGTGTGTGTGTGTACTCGCCTAGTTGTGTCTGCAGGATCGACCATTGACTCTTGGATCCCGCCTTTCGAGCATCGCTTGTTTACAGCAATGACTCCTGTCCCATTTCCCTATCATACCTGGTTTTAAAATTATGAATAGTATTTGCTTCCACAACCTGTTCCTGAAGTGCATTCCATTTTCCCACTACTCTCACGCTAAAAGAAAACTTCCTAACATCTCTGTGACTCATCTGAGTTTCAAGCGGGGGACATGGCTTCCACCCATGTCCCCTCGTTCTGTTACTATTCCGTGTGAACATTTCGTCTATGTCCACTCTGTCAATCCCTCTGAGTATTTCATACGTTCCTATCATGTCCCCCTCTCCCTTCTTCTTTCTAGTGTCCTAAGGCACAGTTCCCTCAGGCGCTCCTCATACCCCATCCCTCGTAGCTCTGGGACGAGTCTCGTTGCAAACCTCTGAACCTTTTCCAGTTTCATTATATGCTTCTTCAGATGGGGACTCCATGATTAGGCGGCATACTCTAAGACTGGCCTCACGTAGGCAGTGTAAAGCGCCCTAAATGCCTCCTTACTTAGGTTTCTGAATGATGTTCTAACTTTTGCCAGTGTAGAGTACGCTGCTGTCGTTATCCTATTTATATGTGCCTCAGGAGATAGATTAGGTGTTACGTCCACACCCAGGTCTCTTTCGCGCGTCGTCACAGGTAGGCTGTTCCCCTTCATTGTGATTGTGTGTGTGTGTGTGTGTGTGTGTGTGTGTGTGTGTGTGGGCGTGTGTGTGTGGGCCATGTGGAGAAGATGGCCCGTGCCGGAGTATTAATTTAATGTGTAGCTGTGTAAGAGGTGGCGTGCGCGTGAAGGAGTCTCCCAGCTCAAGTTGTTAAGTGTACCAGGGCCTCCACCAGGCGGGTGACGGCCAACACTTACTCCCTCACATGCTATAGTAGTCCTCAGCTACAACTAAATTTCCTTCTCCCCCAATGTGGATGTGAAGACACATGCCGATGTTGGTGTTTCCTACTGGGGAGTGGATTAAGAAACCCAAGCCCACTAGGACAACTTAGCTCCGATGTTTGCAGTCTCTTGCTAAATATTTGCATCCACACTGAGTCAGTGAGGCGCACATGTGTTCTCTTCCAACGTAGAAAGTGAACCAAGCTCTGAGAGCTTAATTACAGCCATTACGTTCCACTGTAAAATCTTGTAAGCCGTGGGTCAAGTATTTTTAATAACAAAACATGGAGAGGGGACGAGGGTTACTACCCAGCATTTGACCTGTGTGTGAGGGGAGGCTGGCTGTGTGCTGTGGCGGTGTGGGGGGAGGCTGGCTGTGTGCTGAGGCGGTGTGAAGAACTCAAAGCTTCTCAGCACCGTGTTTGATCCTACTCTATTTAGGGTGTTAGTTGGGGTTCATATTGTGAGGAGGAGGAAGTGTGTGAGAGTACAGGAGCGTGTAGAGGTGGCGGGGCGTGCGCGGGACACAGGTGGGTGTGGACACTGACGCGCCGCGTACACTAACATTATCACGACAACTCTCTCAAACATTCATGGAAGTTACACTCTTATTGTACACTTAAGAAGGACGACGCATGTAACAGTTGTGTAACTGTCGTGGGTGAGGTCAGGTAGAGGGGGGTGTGCTCTCGTGGGGGGGGGGGGGGCGGAGAAGATGGTCCAGAGGGTAGAGAGGTTAGTGGGCATAGGGAAGGAGGTGGAGGTGGCCACATATGGAGGGTGCGCCTTACTGGTTCTTCTAATATGGAGTTTGGAAGGTAGAGAGGAGTGGCTTCTGGCTTACCTGGGCCACACCACCACCGGTCAGTGGCTTCTTGCCTGGGCCACACCACCACCGGTCAGTGGCTTCTTGCCTTGGCCACACCACCACCGGTCAGTGGCTTCTTGCCTGGGCCACACCACCACCGGTCAGTGGCTTCTTGCCTGGGCCACACCACCACCGGTCAGTGGCTTCTTGCCTGGGCCACACCACCACCGGTCAGTGGCTTCTTGCCTGGGCCACACCACCACCGGTCAGTGGCTTCTTGCCTGGGCCACACCACAACCGGTCAGTGCTCCTTACCTGGGCCACACCACCACTGGTCAGTGCTCCTTACCTGGGCCACACCACCACCGGTCAGTGCTCCTTACCTGGGCCACACCACCACCGGCTCCTTATCTGGCCACACACTTGCGTGAAGAGGAATCCTAAATATTGCTGTAACTAGGCCTTAATATGTTGCCTAACAGTTCTGCTGCAAATCTATCTCCAACACCGTCACAAGCTGGAAACAGTTGGATAATTAAGCCCTGGCACTATCTCATACGGGTTCCTCTACCATCTCATACTAAAACATCTTTACAGAACGTATTTTAGTGTCCACACTTCCTCTTTCACCACATGGGATAGGTAACATTTTCTTAATGTTAGACGAGATGAGGCAGAGGGAAGTTGATGCCCTACACGAGCACTAGTGAGTCAAGCCGTGTGCGGGGCCGCCATTGAGAAGTGTGTGGTGTTGAGTAAGTGCGGAAAGCTTATCTAGCAGCATGTCATATCCGGCGGTGTGGTGGAGCGTTCACCAGTAGGTATTATCAGCGTGGGTGCCAGTGTGACGATACTGGTGGTGGCCGCCGCCGCGCGCTTCTCCCCGACCACTGCCCTCACTCCAACAACCACCGGTGCCCATCTACCACGCTGGAAGTCTCACCAGTGCACATTTAGCACACTCCGGCACCCCAGGAGTTCCGTCCGGGTCACGCTGCAGCGCCAGTCACATCTTTATATTGGCCATATGCAGACGGTCTGAGAGCGTCGTGGAGAGTGTAGTCGTGCCTTGCCGCTGTGTGTGTACAAGAGTGCAGGCGGCTCAGGGACGCACTCGTACTGTGAGTGGCACGCCAGCACCTTCCTGGCACTCACTCTGGTCACTCGCTTGATGAGTACCGCTGTTTGGTCTGGCCCTCTGTGCATGCTGCTGCCTGCCCACATGCCTGTTTGTCAAAGATCAATTGTTGAAAAATAGTGCAATATTTTGGTGGAAGTGTTTGATATAAGAAATATACCCACAGCATATTTCATTGTTGAAAAGACTAAGACGAGACGCTTATGACAGACCACAAGGGATGGAGTTAGTGTGGGTGACATGGTAAGGAACAACATTGACAGTACATATAATAAGAGGCGGGTGGTGAAGAGTTGAGTTAGAGTGAGTGAGTGAGTGTGGAGGCTGAGGGCCAGCATGCTGAGCTGAGCCCCGTACTCAACACGCATATTGAACACCGCCACCACCACCACGCTCCACTAGCCATGTTTCGCTCTAACAAAATCGTAAGTTTACTTCAAATTTACCAGAGTTTTCCTATAGTAGTTTAGATTGTCTATAGTAGGCCTAAATTTTAGAGGAGCCGTTGTGTTACTAGTCAGTGTTTACTGGTGATGCTGCGCTTGTAGGTATTGGTGCTTGGTGGGTAAGACGACCCGCCTTGATCCCCAGGTGACTGACTCACCCGTTGACTCACTCACCCGTGTCACGGGTGAGTCAACGGGTAATGATCTTGTACCACCCCGGCCTCCTAAGGTTTCCCAACGTCAAGAAATATGTCAATTTTAAGTGTCCTCTCCTAACCTACCAGAGAACCCAAAACAGAACACGGGACAGTACGTCACTTTCGCCAGCCGCTTCCAGTTTCTAGTACGACAGTTTTTGGCCTTATGTAACGCATACGTGGGAAAAGCGACGTTCTTTGTAGAAGTTGTCTGTAGAGCCGTGTACCTAGACTTTACCTCACAGATCCTTACTCTAACCATTCCTTTGACCTTTACCTTTCACCGTCTGCACTCCTAACTGTCCATCTCCCCCAGCGACCACCCTCCCCCAGCGACCACCCTCCCCCAGCGACCACCCTCCCCCAGCGACCACCCTCCCCCAGCGACCACCCTCCCCCAGCGACCATCCTTCCCCAGCGACCACCCTCCCCCAGCGTCCACCCTCTCTCAGCGACCACCCTCCCCCAGCGACCACAGGATACCATTACTATAATGTGTTATCGATGCTGTAAGGTTATGCTGCCCCCACGTTACCAGGCAGTAGAGGTGACGACCCTGGCAAGTGTTCAACCCCCCCCCCGCCACACTTGTTCACTTGAAGATGGGTGGTCTTCTTGCTCTTCTTCATTAACCATCTTAGCTACACACCATCCAAGCTTGTTAACTCTTGGTCTGGTTACCACCTAGAGTAGTAACCTTATAAACACAACGTAACTCTCCCTATTTTCCGCTTGTTACAACTTGTAATAAAGTTGTTACATCTTGTTATCACGTTTTTATGACGTATTATAACGTTGTTACAACTTGTTAGGTGTTAAACCTTGTTGGAACGTTGTAGCAACGTGATAGTTTGGTCGTGTGTTTGGCGGGAATCCTGCTAACAAATTACCTTCTCATTATTGTATTATATTTCTAATGAGAAAAATACCTATTGTTTCCTCCTGTGGTGAGAGAGAGAAATAGCAGGCGATGAGTGTTCATCAGAGGCACAACCTGTAAGGATATTGGGCATAATATTGTGTGGGGCGGTTTCTGACTTGAATAAAAAACATAAAATGAGAGAGAAAGCGAGCACCAGCCGCTGGTTGGGGATTATCCAGGAGCCAACATCAGACTGATAACAACACAAGACCAATCCAGGAGTATGCGGCCCCAGCATGGAGCCCGTACCTTGTCAAACACAAGACGAAACTGGAAAAAGTTCAGAGGTATGCCACTAGACTAGTCCCAGGACTAAGAGGCATGAGTTACGAGGAAAGGCCGCGGGAAATGCACCTCACGACACTGGAAGACAGAAGAGTAAGGGGAGACATGATCACTACCTGTAAAATCCTCAGGGGAATTGACTGGGTAGATAAAGATAAACTGTTTAACACTGGTGGTACGCGAACAAGGGGACACAGGTGGAAACTGAGTACCCAAATGAGCCACAGGGACGTTAGAAAGAACTTTTCCAGTGTCAGAGTAGTTAACAGATTAAATGCATTAGGCAGTGATGTGGTGGAGGCTGACTCCATACACAGTTTCAAATGTAGATATGATAGAGCCCAGTAGGCTGAGGAATCTGTACACCAGTTGATTGACAGTTGAGAGGCGGGACCAAAGAGCCAGAGCTCAACAAATAGGTGAATATAAGGCATGAATTAAACCTCACGTGCTGGAAGACAGGTTAAGGAAGATATGATTATCACATACTGGGCTCTATCATATCTACATTTGAAACTGTGTATGGAGTCAGCCTCCACCACATCACTGCCTAATGCATTCCATCCGTTAACTACTCTGACACTGGAAAAGTTCTTTCTAACGTCCCTGTGGCTCATTTGGGTACTCAGTTTCCACCTGTGTCCCCTTGTTCGCGTCCCACCAGTGTTATTTTACATACAAAATTCTCGGGGGAACTGGTAGGGCAGAGTATTTATCACTTACCACAAGGAGACAGGTGGAAACTGACCACCAATTGTGAGATACTATATTGTGATCAGTGTCAGAGTAGTGAAGAAAGAGGTAAGGTTGTAGAGGCACACCCCAACACAGTGGCAGATGTGTGTAACTCATCAAGAACTTAACACGTAATCAAAAACGTATAAATACGAAGGCAAATGATCTGAAAAATTACTTAAGTACTGTCTTGTTGAACAACACTTCTTCATAAGTATCATATACTTCACACACGTCTTCAGAAGTTTATAATATACCTCTGAAGATATGTTGCTTCACACGCAAGTGCTTAAGTAACTTAATGTTTCAGTTTCCGTTTATTAAAAGGCTTTTCATAGTTTCAAATGTAGATGTGACAGAACCTAATTGGTTCCGGAACCTGTTGATGATTGAGAGTTTAGAGGCGGTACCAAGGAGTCGGAGCTCAACCCCGCAAGCACACTCAGTATAATTTGGTGAGTACACGGGTACCACACCAACACAGCAGTATAACCTTTACTCATCACACTCAGATTCATTACGAACTCACCATGGCCCGTACTACTTGGAACTTTTTGTTCTGAGAAGCTGAACCTATAACAGCAACAAACAGATTGCCTCATTATTCCACTGTACCGGAGGTACATCGTGATCGCCTACCACCAAAACATATTTTAGTTTATAATTTATAATTTGTTATTATTTTGGCTACCCTTTTTGTTTTATTTGTGATTCGTTAGTATATTTATTCATTGCTATTAGCTTTTGTTTATATTGTGAATAAGTGCGTGGTTGAGTAAGAGGAGTGTTGAGTAAGCCATTGTGGTGCAGTTGCAGAGTAAGCGGGAGATGTTCTTCAAGACGGAGGCTGGGAGTGGGGGCTCTGGTGGTGGGGGCACGCCCCTCGCCGCCCCCACCACAGCACCCCCCGCCCCGCCTGTCACCGCCCCCTCCACGGCACCGCCCCCACCCCCCTCCAACACCACCCCCCCGGCCTCCGCACCTGCCAGCGTCGCCTCTATCAAGGAACAGCTCCTCACCACGAAGGAACGCAAGGAACACAAGGACGAAGAGAACAAGGAGGTAACGTGTTAGTATTGTCTGTACTCCTCTAAATATGCCTGGAGGGTTGAGCTCCTCAGCCTCCAGTTACCAGCTGTCGATTGCCTTAATGTATCGACTCCTGTCACATCCCCCCTCCCCCCTCTTAGTTCATTAAAACTTGTTCACTTCTCTTCGCTACATACACTTCTATTGGTGTCTCCTTGTTCTCCCCTGCCCTATACTGAACATGTCTCCTTGTTCTTCTCTGCCTAATCCTGAACATACCCCCTTATCAACACTATCAACCTACCCGAGAGGTTATAAGTAGTTATCTTGTGTGCAAGATTGCGTCTCGGGTGGTGAGGTTCGGCTCCCTCAGCCTTACCTCACAGTTCTCAACTTATTGGAGTAACTTTGTTTGTTTAGGTGTGTGTGTGTGTGTTGGGTAGTGTGGGGCCTTACCCACCTCCAGACTCTTCTTATATTTGCCAGGTTCTCTTGTGCTCATAATGGTATCTTATATGAGGCTGGTGATATCAGGTTATATCAACTCCCAGCACCTCCTCCTCTACCTATTTTAGGTAGTGATGTCTCATTCCTGGTTCCTTCGGTTATCATTACCCCGCACTTACCTGGGTTTAAGTCTACTAGCCATTAATCCCAGCATCAATACAGATTGTAATGTTGAAGCATTTGTATCGCTCCGGAACTGATAAGAGTACGAAATATTCTGAAATTGAGTGTTATGTAGAGCACAACACAAGTAACCGCGCGAGTGAGGTCACACTGGAGGGCTTCACTATCATATACCAGGCATCACAGTATATATGCTGCTATACCTCCTATATCGGATACCACACTGTGTATATAGTGTATATATATGCGTGTATATATATATATATATATATATATATATATATATATATATATATTATAAAAAATACACACACACACACACACACATACACAGAAAGAACTTTTTTAGTGTCAGAGTGGTTGACAAATGAAATGCATTAGGAAATGATGTGGTGGAGGCTGACTCCATACACAGTTTCAAGTGTAGATATGATAGAGCCCAATAGGCTCGGGAATCTGTACACCTGTTGATTGACGGTTGAGAGGCGGGACCAAAGAGCCAGAGCTCAACCCCCGCAAACACAACTAGGTGAGTACACACACACACAAGACTCAGAGGAATTGATAAGAGTAGATAGTCATTTGTGTGTGTGTGGGAGAGAGAGAGGGGAGCGGACGTACGGTATCTAGTAGATATGAAACAAAATTAGGTAGGGAGTCAGTACATTAGACAACCTATGGTTAAAAAAGGTGGGGTCCAAGAGCTAACACTCGAACCTGAAGGCACAAACAGTAAAGACTGCCTTTTCTTATTCTCATATGTAACTGGATTGTACCTGAAAAAGGTTTTGAGAGTTATTCTACTCCTCCTAAGCCCGACTCGGAGCCAGGCTTTGTCTCATGAGAACTTGGTTGAGCAGACAGTTGCAACCCCACACATCCACTACAACCTGTTTAGTCCGGCACGTCTTGCACGAAACTCTACTTTTTGTTGTTGCTGAATAAGTTCACTTTTGTTCCGGCAATATTTCTTACGGTTGTTGGGAGGTTATTGAGCAGCCGTGGACCTCTGATGTTCACACAGTGCTCTCTGATTGTACCTATGCCACCTCTACTCTTCACTGGTTCTCTTCTGCTTTTCCTTTCATTTCGTTCGCGCTAGTATGATGTTATTTTACTGTGCAAACTTTATTGTGTTATTTTTACTATGTTGGCCAGGATGCCACCCAACTCCATGATGGCCAGGGTGGCACCCAACTCCATGTTGGCCAGAGTGCCACCCAACTCCTGGCTGGTGAATCAGCAGCTCAACTAACAATGAAGTGTAATGCACTATAATACATCCTTGGGCACGAGGCCAGACTTGACACACTTATTGCATAATGTGGTACTTGAGCTGGAGAGTGGAGGAGGAGCTTACGTGAGCCTGGACACGTGTCACACCCGGTACTACCATGCACCAGTACCAGTACTATCATGGACTTGTACTGGTCACTGGTACTACCATGCACCAGTACTGGTAGGGAGGCACTGGTACTTCCATGCACCAGTACTGGCAGGGAGGCAGTTTCATGGAGACCAAAGACCTTCACAACCCAGGCCAACATGGATTTCGAGCGGGAAGATAGTGCCTCTCACAGCTACTTGACCACTACGACAAATTCACTAAGGCATTAGAAGAAAAACAGAATGCATATGTGGTATACACGAACTTTGCAAAGGCATTCGATAAATGTGACCATGGAGTGATAGCACACAAAATGAGGTCAATGGAAATAACCGGTAAAGTAGGACGCCTCCCAGAACCCCATCAAGCAGGTATCAAGCAGTATTGGAACAATGTGTTATCAATCATTTATCATTTACATGAAGCAAAACCCTATTTTACTTGGATAAAACCTCTTCCTCTGAGCACTGTCCTCCCTCCTATGGGCACTGTCCTTTCTACGAGGCACTGTCCTTTCCCCCCCCCAAAAAAAAAAAAAAACAACACAGTCCTCTCTTCATAGGGCACTAACCTTTGTCAAGAGGGCAATATCCTCTGTTCACAGTACACTGTCCTCCCAGCATTCTCTTTTCGCCCCTACTGTAGACAGACCAAACTACACAGCTTCCTATCATCCTTGGCCAACAATTATAATGACAGCATCTGTTGTAGTGCAGTGTGGCAGCCCCAAGTGTACAGGGGGGATTCCCAGGTGTAGTGTGGCCTCACCCCAGGTGTACCAGTGTTTTGGCCCCACCCCAGGTACACCAGTGTTGTAGTATCCCCAGGTGCACAGGGTAGAGCCACTCGTGTAGTGTGGTAGCCCCAGGTGTACCAGTGTTGTGGTAGACCTATGTGTAGAGGGTAGAGAACCTGGTGTAGTGTGGTATCCCAAGGTGTACCAGTGTAGTAGCCCCAGGTGTAGAGCCTCTGGTGTAGAGTATGACTCAGTTTTGTGTCTCGACAGAACAAGCTGGTGAAGGAGTTGGTGAAGGAAAGACGACCGCGGGAGGTGGATGGCTACGTGGGCTTCGCCAACCTGCCCAACCAAGTATACCGGAAAGCAGTGAAGCGAGGCTTTGAGTTTTCGCTAATGGTGGTGGGTAAGTACCACGAGTTATGTTCATGACCCATCTCTCTGCTCTGGCATGCCCCATTGCTTGCTCCATCCATCCTTCGTATTGGGTAGTGCACCTCCCTACACTCTTCTTGTTGGGTTGTGCACCTCCCTCTACCCGGCCTGTTGGGTAGTGCACCTTCCTCTGCTGTCCGTACTTAGAACAAACCCATTACCACAAGACAAACCCCACATCAAAACCACCTGGATAGTTATTTAGACATTTGTGATTGTGTGAAAGCATGTTGCAGTTTTATTAATAGTCTACATGTAAACTAGCAAGTGAACCGTGTCGTCAGCAGATAATATTCTCAAGTTATATCTTTATTGTATTATAAATTGTTGATTTAAAATATAAAAAAGTATAAGTTTAACACATTCTCTTTGAAATGGTCTGAAAAATTTGTAAACAAAATTCTCGGGTACACTCAAATAGTTTTCAAATTCTATATTTCACGTTATTGTTAATAATAAACTATGTTAACATAAATAAACGTAATGAAACCAAACCTAACCAAACTTTAACGTAACCTAATCAAACTTTAACGTAACCTAATCAAACTATAACTTAACCTAACCAAACCTTAACCAAACCTTAACCTAACCAAACCAAACCTAACCTTAACCTAACCAAACCTAACCTTAACCTAACCAAACCTTAACCTAACCTTAACCTAACCTTATAACCTTACCTAATCTAACCTTAACCTTACCTAATCTAACCTTAACCTTACCTAACCTTACCTAACCTTAACCTTACCTAACCTAACCTAATCTAATCTAACCAAATCTTAACCTAGCCTAACCAAACCTTAACCTAATGTAACCTAACCTTAACCTAATCCTAACCTTAACCTAATCCTAACCTTAACCTAATCCTAACCTTAACCTAATCCTAACCTTAACCTAATCCTAACCTTAACCTAATCCTAACCTTAACCTAGACCTAACCGTGGGTAACCTAACCATGAGTGAAGGTAATGGTATTGGGTGTGTGACTGGGACAGTATTGGTTAGAGTAATGGGGTCAAGCGGAGCGGAGAAGGTGTCGGCCTCAGCTGTGATCTCCTCAGCGGTACATGCAACACGGGTCTCATTTACATACTTAGTTTTTTGTGGTGTGTGGATGACAAGTGTGAGTGATGACTCAGATGGCAGTGAGGTGGTCGTCTCCACCCGGGTATAGGGTGCCCCTTCAGGCGGCGCTGCTCACCTCTCACTGACCAGTCACCAGCACCTTCTCACAGCTACATTCCCCCCTTCCCCTTCACCACTTCCCTTCTACTTCCTCTTGCCTTTAAATGTCCTGATGATAGACTAAAACTAGTACTGTACTTGAGTAGTGTGATTGTTCCTTGTCTGTAATGCTTTTGATCACTTGTGTTGGGAGTGCAGGTGTGGCAGGTGGTCGTCCACTCTCCATGTACTCCACTACTATAGTCATTCTCTCGGCAGTTACTCGCACACAGTTGCCTCCTGCCTTTCACTACAATAACATGAATACGTATTGTAGTCAGTTGCTGGATAAGTAGACATATCTGGAGTATACCTGGAGTGGCTTCTAGGAGCTTCTCTACAAAGAAATATGTGAGATCCTAAAAGAACAGTATGAGGCAATACGCCTGTATATAACACCCAGTAAACAACATGGAAGTTGAAGATCCGATCACCTTCTTTATAAGCGATATCCAAGACTTTGACAATGGCACTGATATTAACAAGCACAGTAGACTTTGAAGGAGAAATTGACAACATACCCATGTACTCAGCCTTGGGGGTCAAACTCCTGGAACTCCATATTTACAAAGAATTGCAGCACAAGTGTTCAGTGTAAAATGAAGAAAAAGCTAGCATACGGTCGCAACTTCCAACTATGATCTCTTGTTCTTCCTACTCTCATTTATAATAGGATATCTTTGTCCATCATTTTTATTTGCCTCAGTATTTGTCATGTTGTGATTGTATCCCTTGAATTTCTTTCCTGTAGAATGAGAAATTGAGTTCCCTGAGCCATTCATAGCTTAGCCTGCTCAATTCTGGTATTAGTTTAGTTG
>NC_091183.1:35770265-35827765 GCF_040958095.1 Procambarus clarkii | reverse complement strand
AGTCTCATGGTACCAATGGAGCAGCAGTCTCAGTGTATCATGGAGCAGCAGTCTCACGGTACCAGTGGAGCAGCAGTCTCACGGTACCAATGGAGCAGCAGTCTCACGGTACCAACACCTAAACCTCTCCAACCTCCTGCTTGTCGTCCCATCTCACTGACCACCTGCATGTGTAAAACCATTGAGAGAATGGTGCTCTGTAGATTATCACATAAAATTAAAGAGCACATGTAACCTGATATCAATGGTTTTATTCATGGTAAGTGTACACAACTGTATCACAACATTGTTCACTGTCCGTGGAGGTAGGAGGGACAAATACACAACATATATATTGTTAATAGGGAAGTGATCCTTTAGGAATTAGCCAGAAGGATTCAGGTGGTCAATTGTTACAATGGATACTAAGTTATTTTACCAATCAGAAATCCTCTGTACTGTTCCAAGGTTATACAATTTAGAATCAATTAGAACAACTAGGCACCCCTCAAAGAGGAGCATTGTACCCTACCTTGTTCAATGTACAAGTAAATGCCTTGCTTAAAGCAATGCCAAAATTAAAAAAAAGTCAATATTAGCTATGGAGATGATATCCTTGTATATACCAAACCCCACCACGAAATGCCTCGGCCTTGTAATCAACGCCGAACAAATTAAGGTATTTAACAGACAAATTGGTAATCACAAAAGTTGACCATAACAATTGATAATATACAAATACACTTGTCTCCTTTTTCAAACATCTTGGTTTCTCAATCCCTTGATCTTAAATGAAGTCAAAGAATTACTCCGATGCAAAGAGAAACTCAAGGCGTTCAGAACAGTAGTGGGGTTCAACTCTCAATACGCAAACATGATGTACTTATCATATGTAAGGTTTCTGATAGACTATCATGCACCAGTCTTAGTACTGTATCATGACAAAAGTATTTGATAGACTGGAAAAAATGCACAATAAAGCCCTCAGAAGTATCCTTGGCTGTGTAATAACCACCAAAGTTCTCACTATGCAGGTAGAACTTAATATACCGAGGATTCAAGATAGAATATATAACATTAATCTTATGATGGAACTAGAGCTTCTGCATGGTAATGAAAATAACATTGTATCTTTTTGAAATGTTAAAACACATGCGCAAGAAACCCAGTGATCCCAGATGGTTTACAAAAACAGCTACTAGTCTTCAAGGGTTGAGACTTTGAGAGATACGTAAAGATGAAGAAGTAGAGCGCTTTCTACCACCCTGGCAGATAATGCCAGTTGACACCCTGATGCTTACAAACTCCACCAAGAAACTAATTGCATACAACCCTCATGCTCAGCTTGCAGCTAAATTAAGTATCCTGGAAGACATACACCACCAACATCACACAGACCATATACACTGACGAATCACTCAGTTCAGCTAAAGGGAGGGCGGGAAGTGTTCTCATTGTTCATCAGGTCAATGGCAGGGCAGCAAGAAAGAAAGCAAATAACTGAGCATCCATCTTGCAAGTTGACCTGCTGGCTGTCCTAGTAGCACTCAGTATGATTGATAAAACTACAGTAGACAGCTTTATTATTTCGAACCCCCTTTATGAACACTAAATAGCTTATAATCAAATAGTAACGTGCTTGTCCCCTAAGCCAGACATATGGATGCTTAATGGACAGCATCATACTGTTGTGGACTCCTGTGACACGGCGAACTACAGCAACATGATAATGTTGGTACCCTTGCGTGGGGGGTAGAAATAGCCTAAGCTACTCTATCCCTTTGAGATGTACTTCTTGCTTATCTCAATAAACATACTTGAACTTGAGCTACCCTTGCTAAGCGTGTAAGTAAATAAAGAAAATGAAGGTATTCTTGGGCTATCATTTAAACATTGGAACGTGTCAATAAACGAGACCTCTTAAAGAAAGCAGAATAGTACAAATAGGAACTATGAGATTCCTTGTATACCATCATGAAATGTGTCAACCAAAGCACTTGTATGGGACAAGTAACAACACCAGTAGACTGAGAGAGGTTGTCACAGCTGGACTATGAGCCAGGTGAAGCCAGGTGTGTGGACTAACACCCGGACACACTACACCATTACATCTTGAACCGTGACAAAAATTTAGCCATTTAGAGATAAATCTCCCGTGGCATGAAATAGTAAACCATTTTTTTTACAAATATCTTAAATCCTGTATCTATATTTTGCTTCTGTAAAATATATGCGAGATTAATTTATAAGCCGCGAAGTGTGTAGATTAATAATAATAAACATCAGCTCTTCTATAATCCTCTTGGGGAATTATAGGGAATTCTCTAAGTCAAGTCAGGTCTTCACACAGTGTTAGCATGCACTTTTGCTGTGCATGTAGAAGCCAGGGTGCAGGTTCGAATCCTCTTATAATAAATAAATAAATATATATATATATATATATATATATATATATATATATATATATATATATATATATATATATATATATATATATATATATCAAGGCACATATACGCACTAACATAAATTCTCAGATAAATAGGCAGGAACACATTTTAGAACAAAAACAATATTGGACAAAATTCCAACTTGCCGACACGGTCGTGACCAGCTTAGGCTTACAGATCCCAAGTGACGGACCATATTGGTTATTGAGGTGAACAGCTGTTAAGTTTATACTGGTTAACAACCCGTCACCTGGTCACTACTCGGCAGTTAACAGGCAAGCGCTGGACAAGTACACTGGACATTTACACGCAAGCGCTGGACAACGATGGTAAATGTGTTTTAATATTGTTACTTTAAGTACAAATATAATTGTCATTGTTGTACTGGTGAGATATAATGAGAGCGCTTACCATGAAGTGTTCCCTTTACTGTCCGTACAGATAAACACACTTTACCATCCAACAACATTTTATTATTGTTTAAGAATAACCAAAAAAAGATACATTGTTCAAGCTGGCCGCTGGTTGCAAAAGTTCCACAATTAAAACTCCCCTTGTTTTGTCTGACCAATTATGTCCACATATGTGTTTTATATATATATATATATATATATATATATATATATATATATATATATATATATAATGTGTGTGTGTGTGTATAAATCACGAAAATTAACACGGGAGGAAATATATGACTTAAGACCAGTGACATAATTGAATCTGTTTTAATACAGATTACAAAAGAATGTAATATGAACATTAGCAGAGGTTTATATAACTTAGATACATTTTTGATACATCAATTAAAAGGCAATTTGAGTAGGATCATTGATACACATTTGTCTCACTAATTCATTGTAAATATTTATTATCTTATGTTATTATTATCCATATATGGGCCTATTGATGCAACTCTTATCTTATGGGCCCATACACCATTAGTGGGTATAAATGGGAGTTGCCTCGTATGGGACAATTGGCCTTAGGCAGTTCTGTTGTTATAGTTGTTGTTATAGATTCAGCTACTCGGAACAAGTTCCCAGAAGCACGGGCTATGGTGAGCCCGTAACTTACCTGGCACAGGAGCGGGGCAAGTAGCACGGGCTATGGTGAACCCGTAGTGGACTTACCTGGCACAGGAGCGGGGCAAGTAGCACGGGCTATGGTGAGCCCGTAACTTACCTGGCACAGGAGCGGGGCAAGTAGCACGGGCTATGGTGATCCCGTAGTGGACTTACCTGGCACAGGAGCGGCGCTGTTCCGTAACCTTTATGTTGTTATAGATTCGTTATGCAGTTCTTATTCGACTCTTTATTTATATCCACCTAATTCCCATTCATTTTTCATTGTATCTCACTTCACCTCTCTCTCTCCTGCCTATACATATGTCCAATACTTGACTTTCAATACTTGAAGGAATCATTCCTTCTGAAGCTGTATTAATATACGAAAGTACTTAAGGAAATTCCTGTTTCAATTCTTCCTCCGTGGTCTGACATTGTCATATATATATTTATTTGGCCCAGGCTCGTAGTGGTGACTTCATTTTTACGTTGTATACCAACTTAGTTTGTTTCATCTTACACAAGAACCTTACACTTACACTTACACTACAAAATGTTAACATAATGAAATAATATTTAACGCTGCTGCCAGATGATTCAAATTGATATCAGTATGTTATAAATACAGTATTTACCCACCTAAATTAAATAGATGGGAGCCGGTTGGCCGAGCGGACAGCACGCTGGACTTGTGATCCTGTGGTCCTGGGTTCGATCCCAGGCGCCGGCGAGAAACAATGGGCAGAGTTTCTTTCACCCTATGTCCCTGTTACCTAGTAGTAAAATAGGTACCTGGGTGTTAGTCAGCTGTCACGGGCTGCTACCTGGGGGTGGAGGCCTGGTCGAGGACCGGGCCGCGGGGACACTAAAGCCTCGAAATCATCTCAAGATAACCACCCAAGATGTAACTGCATTTGGCTCCTTATTTAATGTGATATCCCCAGTAGGCCTAGTCCACATAAATGTTTTCAATAATTATTCAGACATTGAAGTTTGTCTTGTAATTGCAAATTTTGTTATCTTTGGAAACCGATGTGAATGGTTCTCTACAATCTTCAATATGTTCTTTATTTTTTGTGAGGTGACTCTTGAATGATTGTCTCAAAACAACTGCTCTTTCTATATTGTCATTAACAACATTCATTTTGTCGACGTTTTCTGTTGCTTTATTGAAGTCATCATTTTAATACCATCTCGAGAGATCCAGTTGATGAAGTGATTGTGAAAGTGACAATTTCCAAAGAATCTTCTGCTTATTGTCGTGATAAGACTTGACAAGGTCTTCTCTGATAGTCTTGAAGTATCCTGAACACTTCTGTTAGCGGCCGCTCCAGTAGCACACCAGGACTCACTCCGTCAGCACACCAGGACTAACTCCGTCAGCACACCAGGACTCACTCCGTCAGCACACCAGGACTCACTCCGTCAGCACACCAGGACTAACTCCGTCAGCACACCAGGACTAACTCCGTCAGCACACCAGGACTCACTCCGTCAGCACACCAGGACTCACTCCGTCAGCACACCAGGACTCACTCCGTCATCAAAGAGTGCAAGAGGCACCACAAGGTGACGACAGAGAACCTTGGTTTCAACTGCAGATATATTTGTGTGGTGGCAGTTCTGAAGGTGTCGCAGACGGTTCAGCTCTGTTCCTGGTGCTTCAGGTGCAACAAGTGATGCACTTGTTGCATTCCGCGTTGTTCTTGTCTAGTCATTCTGCAGGCGATGAGTCACAATAACGGGGCTAAAGTATGTTGATCAGACCACGCACTAGAAGGTGAAGGGACGACGACGTTTCGGTCCGCCCTGGACCATTCTCAAGTCGATTGTGACTTGAGTGAATGGTCCAGGACGGACCGAAACGTCGTCGTCGTCCCTTCGCCTTCTAGTGTGTGGTCTGGTCAACTAGTCATTCTGAATTGTGACGAAACAGTACCATCGTAATTACATATGTCACTGATGCCATCCATTTTGAATGATGTATGGCGCCTAGGTTACTAATACTCCTCTGTTTTATATCTCCAAGATATAAAACTCCTCTGTTTTATATCTCCAAGATATAAAACTCCTCTGTTTTATATCTCCAAGATATAATACTCCTCTGTTTTATATCTCCAAGATATAAAACTCCTCTGTTTTATATCTCCAAGATATAATACTCCTCTGTTTTATATCTCCAAGATATAAAACTCCTCTGTTTTATATCTCCAAGATATAATACTCCTCTGTTTTATATCTCCAAGATATAATACTCCTCTGTTTTATATCTCCAAGATATAAAACTCCTCTGTTTTATATCTCCAAGATATAATACTCCTCTGTTTTATATCTCCAAGATATAAAACAGGTAATTCAAGAAGCTCAGGATAACTTGTTCTTGGGTCGTTCTTTTCCAATTCTTCCTTCCAGACTTAAGAATTAGATATTTCTGGGCAAAGTGGGACTTGTCCGACTCCTACTGTTCTTTATCGAATCCCAGTTGTTTCTGAAGCGTTGAAATAACTGTATGAGAGTCGCCATGACAACTGTTGAGCACCTCAGAAATAATTATTTCCTTAATATGATATCGACATGCCAGAGGATTCCCCAAGCTCAGATTCAACTCTGATGGAACCATGGTGCTTAATACCAGTACTTCTGGCAGTGGTATCAAAACACCTGGCCTCTACATGTTTTATTAAGTTCCAATCTTCCCAATATTCAGCCACGGCATTTGATTGAAGCATTCAGGCAATGCCAATACCTTTGCCTGAAGGAAGTTTTGGGACAGCAAGGAATTGCATTTCCTTCTGCTGATATCAGAAATGGGTAATCTCTCTGTATTGTTCCAACCAGTTATGAATTGCTCATTTTTCCATCCCAGTGTGAGTGAAGCTTGTGTGGCAATGGTTTCTTTGATATCCTCAGCTATCTTGGTTACGTTCAACACTCATTTGCCTCTGTAATGTACTTCTACTCCAAACAATGTTATCAATATCAACTTCAAGGCCAGCAACGGTTGATGCTACTGCCATAAACGCACTACCATCACTTCTTATTATATTATTGAATAAGGTTAAGATATCTATTTTTTTGGAAATTTAAATCATCTGGCGGCGGCATTAAATATGATTTAATTTTGCTGAAATTTAATGTGTGGGGTTATGTTACAGCTAGTTACACAATAGTAACACAACGAGATGGTAGAGATGGTATGCTAATTAAAACTAAGTTTCTTGGACATTCTAAATTTATATATATATATATATATATATATATATATATATATATATATATATATATATATATATATATATATATATATTTTAATCAATTAAAACAAAGTTTTTTGGTCGTTCTAAATTATACATTATATTTTATATATATATATATATATATATATATATATATATATATATATATATATATATATATATATATATATATATATATATATGACATTTTCAAATAAAGTTAGATAAATATACACACATACCAAAAGAATAGGGGTGGTAGAAGAAAATATCAAAGTGTTCAGTGAGGATCCACAAGGTCTTCTCTGAGTACTCTTTATTTTCTTCTCCGAGGCTATGGGTACCTACACTTGCACCAGAGGTGGTACCCCTTCTAGGTTTAAAAATATATATATATATATATATATATATATATATATATATATATATATATATATATATATATATATATATATATATATATATTATTAAATATGACCGAAAAGTAAGATTAATAATTCTAACACGAATTTTCTCAATGTTTCTTATATTTCTTTTCACTGTTGATGGTAACTGAAAAATCAATTCTCCAAAATTCATTTTTATTTCTAGTCTGACGCGACACTTGAACGCGTTTCGTAAAACTTATTACATTTTCAAAGACTTTAGTTTACAGACCCAACTATAACTGAACAGAGTTTAAACAGCTTCGATTTTATACCTGCATTTGGGTGAGGTGATATGTTACAACAGTTTTGGATGAAGTGAAAACAAACTTTCAACACAAGACAGAACACGAAACAATGGGTATAATATTTTGTAAGTTAAAGGGAAGAATGGAAGTAACCGCAAAGGGCCTATTGGCCCATATTTCTTGATGCTTCTATATTGGAGCGGAGTCTTGAAGTGGGTAGAATATAATTGTGCATTAATTGGCTGTTGATTGCTGGTGTTGACTTCTTGATGTTCTTCTTCATTAAGAACTCCTTTGCCCACTTTAACATTCTACCAGATACTCCGGCTTCTTTTTTGTTTTGTATAGGAGAAGTTTGTGAGGAATCGTGTCAAAAGGTTTCTTGTAATTCAGGAAAATGCGATCTGTGCAGCCATCTCTATTCTGTTTGGTTATTGTGTGTGAGAGAGAGAGAGAGAGAGGGAGGGATAGCGGGAGAGAGCGTGTGTAGTCACCAAGATGGACACCATTAACTATGCCTGCAGTATCCAGCTCCGACCTTTCGAACATTTAGAGTTTACGGCAGTCACTTGGTTCCCACGGTTTTCTTATATTAAACTGGGTACCTCCCAGGTACCTGGTACCTGGTCTCGCTCTTCCCCCTTATGCTAAACTTTGTCTCTTTCTCTTATTCTTATCCCTTTTCTTATTCTTACCCCTTTTCTTATTCTTACATTTTACTTTTATTCTTACCTTTCTGTTATATGCTTCTCATCTCACTCTCTGACCTTATTTATTTGGCTGTCCCGTCCTCTCCTCTTTGACCCGCCATGATGGTGGTCCAGGACGGACCCTCACGTCCTTGTGTCTTCATGTTCTCATGTGTGGTGTCTTCACCTCTCTTGTGTCACTCATCGTCCTTACTCAGTGTTTGTGTCACTCATCGTCCTTACTCACTGTTAACGACCTGGCCTAACTCCAGTCCACTTGTTAAGGGCTCTACCACTGAAGAACTTGTTCTGACATTAGTGACTCATTAGTCTTTAGTGTGGGTGTGTGGCCTCTCGTGTTGCCTCTGTTGATCTTCTACTTTTCCATTGACACTTAGAATATTATATATTGTTATCATGTGTCCCTAAGTGCTCCTGTCCTTCCGTACAGTGGAGTCCAGTTTCATCAGTGTTTCCTTGTAGCTCAGGCCCCTTAGCTCGGAAACTAGTATTGTTGCATATCTGGTTCTTTAATAGTTTTGTCTTGGGCATTTTAACGACGTGAGGGTTCCATGCCAGGGCTACGTACTCAAAAGAGGATCTCACATTGATTATCTACAGAATCCGGAAGGTTCCGTTGCTAACATTTCTGGAGGCTTATTTCTGAAGAAATTAAATTTTTTGAGGACATTGGCCAGTTTGACCTGCGCTGATGACGTTATTCTTCTACTGTGTATTGCTATTATTAAATGCTCTAACCTTCATAACTTTGCAAATGGCTGGGTTAAATTCTAGCAACCATTTTTAGGTCGACTTCTGGAGTGTCAAGATCCCTGAGTTGGTTATGATGGTCCCTTTCTGGCCTGATCCTTCTCATTAGTCTGGCATCGTCTGTACACTCTGACATGATGAAGTCAATTTTATACAGGCGATGAGTCACAATAACGTGACTGAAGTATGTTGACCAGCCCATACACTAGAAGGTGAAGAGACGACGACGTTTCGGTCCGTCCTGGACCATTCTCAAGTCGGCTGTCATCGACTCAAGACAATCGACTTAAAAATGGTCCAGGACAGACCGAAACGTCGTCGTCCCTACACCTTCTAGTGTGTGGTCTGGTCAACAAGTCAATTGTATATTTTATGTCGTTGATATAAACTTAGAGGAGACTGGACCCCAACACCGACCCTTGAAGTACGCCAGTAGTAGCCTCACTCTCACTGTAAACATTTCTGAGGCGTCTCTCTGGTGTGAGTTCCTTCATTTGTATGTAAAATTTATGACTCTCAACCACCATTTTCTTGTATTAAATACACACTCATGTTTCCACACAACATATAATTTTTCTGTGTACATACGGAGTGGTGGTACACACAGGGTGTACACGGGTGGTGGTACACACAGGGTGTACGTGGGAACACAGTGCGGGTCACCTGCGTCACCTTCTGTGATATTCACAATAAAACGTGTGCAGCCGCTGCTTATTTTGCCTTCCATTATGTATGCTGTGATGACTGCCAGAGTGTGTGTCTGAGGTGTAGTTGTGTGGGTGTGTCTGAGGTGTAGTTGTGTGGGTGTGTCTGAGGTGTAGTTGTGTGGGTGTGTCTGAGGTGTAGTTGTGTGGGTGTGTCTGAGGTGTAGTTGTGTGTGGGTGTCTGAGGTGTAGTTGTGTGGGTGTGTCTGAGGTGTAGTTGTGTGGGTGTGTCTGAGGTGTAGTTGTGTGTGGGTGTCTGAGGTGTAGTTGTGTGGGTGTGTCTGAGGTGTAGTTGTGTGTGGGTGTCTGAGGTGTAGTTGTGTGTGGGTGTCTGAGGTGTAGTTGTGTGGGTGTGTCTGAGGTGTAGTTGTGTGGGTGTGTCTGAGGTGTAGTTGTGTGGGTGTGTCTGAGGTGTAGTTGTGTGGGTGTGTCTGAGGTGTAGTTGTGTGGGTGTGTCTGAGGTGTAGTTGTGTGGGTGTGTCTGAGGTGTAGTTGTGTGGGTGTGTCTGAGGTGTAGTTGTGTGGGTGTGTCTGAGGTGTAGTTGTGTGGGTGTGTCTGAGGTGTAGTTGTGTGTGGATGTGTCTAAGGTGTAGTTGTGTGGGTGTGTCTGAGGTGTAGTTGTGTGTGGATGTGTCTGAGGTGTAGTTGTGTGGGTGTGTCTGAGGTGTAGTTGTGTGTGGGTGTGTCTGAGGTGTAGTTGTGTGGGTGTGTCTGAGGTGTAGTTGTGTGTGGGTGTGTCTGAGGTGTAGTTGTGTGGGTGTGTCTGAGGTGTAGTTGTGTGTGGGTGTGTCTGAGGTGTAGTTGTGTGGGTGTGTCTGAGGTGTAGTTGTGTGGGTGTGTCTGAGGTGTAGTTGTGTGTGGATGTGTCTGAGGTGTAGTTGTGTGGGTGTGTCTGAGGTGTAGTTGTGTGTGGATGTGTCTGAGGTGTAGTTGTGTGGGTGTGTCTGAGGTGTAGTTGTGTGTGGGTGTGTCTGAGGTGTAGTTGTGTGGGTGTGTCTGAGGTGTAGTTGTGTGTGGGTGTGTCTGAGGTGTAGTTGTGTGGGTGTGTCTGAGGTGTAGTTGTGTGTGGGTATGTCTGAGGTGTAGTTGTGTGGGTGTGTCTGAGGTGTAGTTGTGTGTGTGTGTCTGAGGTGTAGTTGTGTGGGTGTGTCTGAGGTGTAGTTGTGTGGGTGTGTCTGAGGTGTAGTTGTGTGGGTGTGTCTGAGGTGTAGTTGTGTGGGTGTGTCTGAGGTGTAGTTGTGTGTGGGTGTCTGAGGTGTAGTTGTGTGGGTGTGTCTGAGGTGTAGTTGTGTGTGGGTGTGTCTGAGGTGTAGTTGTGTGGGTGTGTCTGAGGTGTAGTTGTGTGTGGGTGTGTCTGAGGTGTAGTTGTGTGGGTGTGTCTGAGGTGTAGTTGTGTGTGGGTGTGTCTGAGGTGTAGTTGTGTGGGTGTGTCTGAGGTGTAGTTGTGTGTGGGTGTGTCTGAGGTGTAGTTGTGTGGGTATGTCTGAGGTGTAGTTGTGTGGGTGTGTCTGAGGTGTAGTTGTGTGTGTGTGTCTGAGGTGTAGTTGTGTGGGTGTGTCTGAGGTGTAGTTGTGTGGGTGTGTCTGAGGTGTAGTTGTGTGGGTGTGTCTGAGGTGTAGTGTGGGTGTGTCTGAGGTGTAGTTGTGTGGGTGTGTCTGAGGTGTAGTTGTGTGTGTGTGTCTGAGGTGTAGTTGTGTGGGTGTGTCTGAGGTGTAGTTGTGTGTGGATGTGTCTAAGGTGTAGTTGTGTGGGTGTGTCTGAGGTGTAGTTGTGTGTGGATGTGTCTGAGGTGTAGTTGTGTGGGTGTGTCTGAGGTGTAGTTGTGTGGGTGTGTCTGAGGTGTAGTTGTGTGTGGATGTGTCTGAGGTGTAGTTGTGTGTGGATGTGTCTGAGGTGTAGTTGTGTGTGGATGTGTCTGAGGTGTAGTTGTGTGGGTGTGTCTGAGGTGTAGTTGTGTGGGTGTGTCTGAGGTGTAGTTGTGTGGGTGTGTCTGAGGTGTAGTTGTGTGGGTGTGTCTGAGGTGTAGTTGTGTGTGTGTGTCTGAGGTGTAGTTGTGTGGGTGTGTCTGAGGTGTAGTTGTGTGGGTGTGTCTGAGGTGTAGTTGTGTGGGTGTGTCTGAGGTGTAGTGTGGGTGTGTCTGAGGTGTAGTTGTGTGGGTGTGTCTGAGGTGTAGTTGTGTGGGTGTGTCTGAGGTGTAGTTGTGTGGGTGTGTCTGAGGTGTAGTTGTGTGGGTGTATCTGAGGTGTAGTTGTGTGGGTGTGTCTGAGGTGTAGTTGTGTGGGTGTGTCTGAGGTGTAGTTGTGTGGGTGTGTCTGAGGTGTAGTGTGGGTGTGTCTGAGGTGTAGTTGTGTGGGTGTGTCTGAGGTGTAGTTGTGTGGGTGTGTCTGAGGTGTAGTTGTGTGGGTGTGTCTGAGGTGTAGTTGTGTGGGTGTATCTGAGGTGTAGTTGTGTGGGTGTGTCTGAGGTGTAGTTGTGTGGGTGTGTCTGAGGTGTAGTTGTGTGTGAGGGTGTAGATGATAATGCAGTGGGGGGCGGCGGGAGGGAGGGTGAGAGAGAGAGCAAGCTCCGCCCCGCACACTTTACATTGATCACTTTACACTACAGTATCAAGAATAACTGTGGCTGGAGTGTTGTTTAAGGTGAGAAAAGTGTGATGGGGGCGGAGTATAAGAAGGCTGAGGGCGGGAAGGTGGTAGAGGCCGCCCAGCTGGGGTTTGTGATGGAGGTAATTACCAGCAGAGACCCGTACAGCAGACAACCACGCGAGGGTCACCTGGACCCTCCTATTGTGGCGAGGGCTGTGATGGCCGGGCAGATGGTCGCCCCCCCCACCACAACACCCCATCACCCCCCCCCCACACACACGCATCTCATGGCTCAAGAATCATGCTTTTCTCTCGAAGAATTTCTGCAATGATGCAACATCTCTGCTTCAAGTTGCAACTCACAGATTTGAGAACGAATTGGTGTGTGAGAGTTGGCCAAGTATCAGCTTATCCTCTCTCAGTTCTTGTATATATATATATATATATATATATATATATATATATATAAGCGTGGGTCGTGTACAGGGGCGTCAGCAGACACACACAGGTCGTGTACAGGGGCGCCAGCAGACACACACAGGTGGTGTACAGGGGCGCCAGCAGACACAGGTGGTGTACAGGGGCGCCAGCAGACACATACAGGTCGTGTACAGGGGCGCCAGCAGACACACACAGGTCGTGTACAGGGGCGCCAGCAGACACATACAGGTCGTGTACAGGGGCGCCAGCAGACACACACAGGTCGTGTACAGGGGCGCCAGCAGACACACACAGGTCGTGTACAGGGGCGCCAGCAGACACATACAGGTCGTGTACAGGGGCGCCAGCAGACACACACAGGTCGTGTACAGGGGCGCCAGCAGACACATACAGGTCGTGTACAGGGGCGCCAGCAGACACACACAGGTCGTGTACAGGGGCGCCAGCAGACACATACAGGTCGTGTACAGGGGCGCCAGCAGACACACACAGGTGGTGTACAGGGGCGCCAGCAGACACATACAGGTCGTGTACAGGGGCGCCAGCAGACACACACAGGTGGTGTACAGGGGCGCCAGCAGACACAGGTGGTGTACAGGGGCGCCAGCAGACACACACAGGTGGTGTACAGGGGCGCCAGCAGACACAGGTGGTGTACAGGGGCGCCAGCAGACACACACAGGTCCTGTACATAAGAAACAATAAGACAATATATAGATCAAGTCAACACTCCACAACATACGGACTGACCAACGCCGCGGTAATTACTTCAATTAAAAAGTTGCACATGTTAATTAAATAGTTATTTGAATGCAACTGCTATATAACAATAATTGAATTTACAATTATTTCATGACGCGACCCGCCCTACACCCCCGGTCGACCACCATACATCCTGTGTCGACCACCATACATCCTGTGTCGACCACCATACATCCTGTGTCGACCACCATACATCCTGTGTCGACCACCATACATCCTGTGTCGACCACCATACATCCTGTGTCGTCCACCATACATCCTGTGTCGACCACCATACATCCTGTGTCGTCCACCATACATCCTGTGTCGTCCACCAAACATCCTGTGTCGACCACCATACATCCTGTGTCGTCCACCATACATCCTGTGTCGTCCACCAAACATCCTGTGTCGACCACCATACATCCTGTGTCGACCACCATACATCCTGTGTCGTCCACCATACATCCTGTGTCGTCCACCAAACATCCTGTGTCGACCACCATACATCCTGTGTCGTCCACCATACATCCTGTGTCGACCACCATACATCCTGTGTCGTCCACCATACATCCTGTGTCGTCCACCATACATCCTGTGTCGTCCACCATACATCCTGTGTCGACCACCATACATCCTGTGTCGTCCACCATACATCCTGTGTCGTCCACACAGGATGTTAGACATCACAGATACCTGTTATTTTCTTCGTGATTTCCACACACACACACACACACACACACACACACACACACACACACACACACACACACACACACACACTGTGTATTATAATCATACAGTGTACCACCTGCACAATTGTACACTGTATAACTGACAGTGGGCCTTTTGTTTTCAATAATAGTCCATGTCGACTTCTTTATTATTTGCTTTAGTCTCCCATGATTTGTGTCTTTGATAGTCATTTCGGGTGTTGACTTTTGTACTGTTGTATTTGTTTAATTAGGAAATATACTATAACTTTTGGTGATCAGTTTTGTGCAAATATTTATATTTCTTACAACGTATCTAACTGGTAATCTATAAGTGTTGTAAATTGTTGATTTTTATATAAGTTTTCTCTAAGTTTGTAGTAATTATTATAATTTTGAATAAGTTTTGAGTATCCGTTTAGTATATATATCAAAGGTTACTTTGTTCACTTTCACGTAAGTTGACCTCAGCGTTTTGTTTTGTAATTGGTGTTTTTATGTTGCACCGCGGAGCCCTTTGGTTTGCTGCCTGTTTTAATGTAACTTTTGTGATTTAGATCTGATGATCAGTACGAGAAGCATTAGAAACGCCGTGAATGTTAATTAAAAACAGACTAATATTAACAAGATGTTTGTGTCAATGGTTCTCCTGTTTATTATAAATTAAGATTCATAATAAATAGGAGAGCCATTAACATAATGGTTGAAGGCGATGAGTCACAATAACGGGGCTAAAGTATTTTGACCAGACCACATACTAGAAGGTGAAGGGACGACCACGTTACGGTCCGTCCTGGACCATTCTCAAGTCGATTTTGAATGATTGAGAATTGTGAATTCTCACAATCGACTTGAGAATGGTCCAGGACGGACCGGAACGTGGTCGTCCCTTCACCTTCTAGTGTGTGGTCTGGTCAACAACATAATGGTTGTGTCAGAGCGACAACCAGAGAGCAACTCCATAGTCTCCCGAGACTGATGGATGCCTATTACTACTACTTATATGAAACTAAAAGAGTAAAACTTAGTTTTTACAATTTAAACCCAAAACACCTTACTGAGCGGCTCTACCTGAATATGCCTACTATTCCTCTCCTCCAACTTAACATGGGTAAAACTAGGTCTAAGTAAATCAATTAGGCAATACAATATTAATATATATGAATAATTTCGAATTAAATGCCTGTTAGGCGTCAAGTCAATAATTTGGTTTATTCAACCAACAATGTTGGTATACCGCTGTCTTCTCATAATTAAGTTGAGTAATTTTTGTAATAGCTATACAAATATATTTACACATGAATAATTAGTATAAATTATAATATTAAATATACATGAAATATTTGGCTCTGGGCTCGGCGGGACAAGATGTGGTGTGCCGCTGGTTGTCTCAAACCCTGACACACCATCTCAAAATTATTTCCTAAAGTCTGTTACTAGTGAATTGCTTCCCAGGTCTCAGAGACAGGTGACCACGAATCATTTCCTCTTCTTTGCAGAGTGAGCGCCGTGAGAGCCGACCGGTGGATCGCTGCCTCTTATCTCCTGCACGTTTTCTATGGTAGCGCCGCCAGCAGCCGCCGTCAGGGGCCACTATTAAGATTCTCGCCCCCCCTTCCTTTGTGAGACATTTTCCTCTGGCGACCATCAATCACTAAGGCTGCTCAAGGAACCAGGAAAACGCTAGAGGACCCGCACCAGGAGTTAGCGGCAGCGTCGAGTTGGCTAGTACTTCAGAAAGGTAGAAACGCTTGACTGCCAAATCTGTGCTAACGAAAGCACTGATCGACTCGGGAAGCCAAGGAGCCGTGCAGTTGAGCCTTAAGTAGATCTCGGGTGACCGGCTATGGAACACGTCTCTCGGGGAATAAACGGAGTTTGTCAATAGAAGTAAGCCTCTTTCCGGAGCGGTGTGGGGGGAGGTAATAGCGCCATTGAGCGGAGTTACCCCACCGCGGAGCCTAGTCAACCCTGCTAACTCATCCAGGTCCCTCTTGCCTCCCCAAGGCCAGGGGCTCCTCGCTACCCTAAACACCTCAACTCAGTGTCTTGTGTATGTGATTGTGAACCGCTTTTAACCAAACACCAATTTCTCGCTCCACGGTTCATTGTATTGATAGAAAAACACCGCTACTGGGAATTATGTTTATCACATCTATAAAAATGGATAAGTACTAAAATCATCTAGTGGGAAACCAGTAATCAGAGGAAAATCAAATAATATAAAAGCCAGTTTGCATAGTGTTGAGAGAATGGTGTTGACGACGCCTGAATACAGAAGATGGTCCATGGCCCACACAGGCTGGTCCGTGGGGCCACTCCTGGCCATCATACTCGCAGCGTACACAGCACACGCCAAAAGTAAGCAAAATATTAACATTTATCATTTTTATAACATTTATAATAACATTTATAATGAGTTTTGTAAAGATAAAGAGACTGAAGATCAGTCCCACGTGACCAGCTGTTAGAAAGTGTTCCCTGATTTTAATAATGAGTATTGTCGAATGAAGCTTTCATGTCCTTAGGCTAGGTTCTTCAAACATTATGTAATATATATATATATATATATATATATATATATATATATATATATATATATATATATATATATATATATATATATATGATGTGTATTGGTTTTGAGCAGTGTCGTCTATGAGGGCATCGTCACGTTCTGGTCTTGTTGTTACTCTCATGGTGGGTAGAGTGAATAGTTCTGTCATTTGGGTAATGTAGGTTGTTCGACTTTTATGTGAAGGGGCTCAAAAATTTGTAATCTTCTTACATCCTTAGTTTGGTCTTTCATGTAAGTATTTTTATTCAGCATTTTTATTGTTAGGTGATGCCATGGGTTTGTCTCGTGTTTTCTGGGGGCACCTGATCGAAGGTGACAGGTCAGACGCCTCGTCAGCTTGGTCGACGTCATACCTATGTACTTTGAAGGTTACATCCTTGGTGGGGGCAAGTGTACATGTGTACAACGCTTGACTCCTGTTAAGGGTTCTCCGTCGGCTTCGGCCTGTTTTGAATAAGGTGGTCGTTAGTCTTCTTTGTTTTATAGAATATGATTAGGTTTATGTTCTGGTTAGGAGTGAAATGTGATTTTTACTCCTTTCCGGATTATTTGTTTCATTATTCTTTCTTCTTTTTTACGTTCACTATGTACGGTTGATTTGTAATATAATTTTATTCGAGGTGTTGCGGTTTGTGTTTTTGGTCCAGGATTGTACCACCGGTCCAGTTGTCGTCTTATAGTAGTGTTCATCTCTTTATTACTGTATCCAATGTTCACCAACACCTGTGTTGACACTACTCTACCGTTTAGGCATAATTCTATGTTTGTAAGCTAATTTGGGGGTGCTCTCGTCTCTGTATATTCTGTCGCGGATCATTTCCCTGTCGACACCACCATAGAAATGATCCTGGACAGAGTACTCATAGACGAGAGCACCCCCAAGTAAGACACACCCGAGCCACACTTGAAGAGCCTTCTCGAGGCATGTACAAAGGAAGCTCCGTTCATCAATCCACAAGGTAACATATATCTACAGATAGACGGAGTAGCAATGGACTCCCTCCTACGAGTGCTATTTGTAAATTTTTACATGGGAGCCCTCGAGGAAAGAGTCTTCGATGGTAGGCAGAAATCAACTGTATTCTGCCGTTATGTCGATGACATATTCGTTATAGTGAAAGACCCAGATGAACTAAGTGATCTTAAGCCATCTAGAGAGAGAGTCAGAACTCCGTATCACCCATGATAGTGAAAATAACAGTGACATTTATGGATGTACTAAACAGGAGCCACTAAGCACCAGCATATATACTAAGCCTACCAACACAAGATTATGCCTAAATGGTAGGAGTGAGTGCCCTCAAAGTTACAAAGTTTTATCATATATATAAAGATAAATTATATACATTTAATATAATAATTTTAACTTAACTTCGCTAAGATTACTGGCAGTACATCATTAAAATTGAAGGACCTACACATTTCTTGGACTCCATTGATGGTGACATCTCTGAATTCCGCGATTTTTTTCACATTCTATTATATAATAGCGCTAAGTATGCAAATAGTTCTGCTGACAGAGTTTACCTTTAGTCAAATCTACATCAGCCAACCCGTCCATGTTGGACACGTACCCGTCAGCAATTTCTGGGAAACATAGGATAACGCCAGCGTCTGGCGTCCATCCTCGAACACATACAGACGGACAATATATATATATATATAATATATATATATATATTAGTATATTTTGGTAGCAGTCTTTCCTGTAGACATATATTATTAAATATGACCGAAAAAGTAAGATTAATAATTCTAACACGAATTTTCTCAATCTTTCGTACATTACGCTTCACTGTTGGAGGTAAATCAAAAATCAATTCTCCAAAATTCATTTTTATTTCTAGTCTGACGCGACACGGGCGCGTTTCGTAAAACTTATTACATTTTCAAAGACTTTAGTTCACAAATACACAACTGAATAGAACTTACGTATCTCCGATTTTATATCTACATTTGAGTGAGGTGGAAGGGGTGATGTGGCATTAACACAAGACAGAACAAAATGTGGTATTAATAGGGTATTAATTTCATCAACACAAGACAGAACAAGAGTATTAATAGGGTATTAATTTCATCAACACAAGACAGAACACGAAACAATGGATATTGAATAGAAGTGTTTGTAGAAAGCCTATTGGTCCATATTTCTTGATGCTTCTATATTGGAGCGGAGTCTTGAGGTGGGTAGAATATAGTTGTGCAATAATTGGCTGTTGATTGCTGGTGTTGACTTCTTGATGTGTAGTGCCTCGCAAACGTCGATAGCGATAGCAGGCGGCTTGACGTTTGCGAGGCACTACACATCAAGAAGTCAACACCAGCAATCAACAGCCAATTATTGCACAACTATATTCTACCCACCTCAAGACTCCGCTCCAATATAGAAGCATCAAGAAATATGGACCAATAGGCTTTCTACAAACACTTCTATTCAATATCCATTGTTTCGTGTTCTGTCTTGTGTTGATGAAATTAATACTCTTGTTCTGTCTTGTGTTGATGAAATTAATACCCTATTAATACCACATTTTGTTCTGTCTTGTGTTAATGCCACATCACCCCTTTCACCTCACTCAAATGTAGATATAAAATCGGAGATACGTAAGTTCTATTCAGTTGTGTATTTGTGAACTAAAGTCTTTGAAAATGTAATAAGTTTTACGAAACGCGCCCGTGTCGCGTCAGACTAGAAATAAAAATGAATTTTGGAGAATTGATTTTTGATTTACCTCCAACAGTGAAGCGTAATGTACGAAAGATTGAGAAAATTCGTGTTAGAATTATTAATCTTACTTTTTCGGTCATATTTAATAATATATATATATATATATATATATATATATATATACACACACACACACACACACACACACACACACACACACACACACACACACACACACACACACACACACACGAGGTGGGATATCCTCGTAGAAATCTGTCTCTCTGTTTTATCTGTCTTGTGTATTTGTCTTTCTGTCACTATCTCTTTATCTCTACCTGCCTGTCTTCCTGTCTCTGCTTTTGCCGATCTGACTTTCTGTCTTTCTTTGCCGAGGTTGACCTGGTCTCTCTGTCTGCCTGTCTGTTTCTCTATCTGTCTCCGGTTTCCCTATCTGCTTATGTCTGTGTTTCTGTCTGTATCTGTCTTTTCGCTGGCTCATAAGTAATGAAATACACAAAGAATAAAATAATTGCCGTTGAGGAGGAGTGTGAAGGTTGGAGCAGGTTCCTGGCTCCGGTGTGATGTACATGTTCCGTTTGATATGGGGAGAGTTTCCATGAACCAGTTGATGGGTTGTTGTGTCTCATGAGCCATCCGGCTTCCCTCTACCTCCCTCCTCTTCCATCAGTTTCTCTCCCATTCTCTCATCCTCTCCCTTATCCATTCTCTATCCCATTGAGTAATTGATACTCAAATAGCATTTAGTAATCCTTATCGGCGGTGAATCCTTGTTAACGGCGGTGAATCCTTGTTATCGGCGGTGAATCGTTGTTATCGGCGGTGAATCGTTGTTTTCGGCGGTGAATCCTTGTTATCGGCGGTGAATCGCCGTTATCGGCGGTGAATCGCCGTTATCGGCGGAGAATACTTGTTATCGGCGGTGAATCCTTGTTATCGGCGGTGAATCCTTGTTATCGGCGGTGAATCGTCGTTATCGGCGGTGAATTGTCGTTATCGGCGGTGAATCGCCGTTATCGGCGGAGAATCGCCGCTCAAGTATAGCTGTCGACGTTAATTCAATGTCCATACATTTTTTTTTGTTATTAAAACATTTAGGTACAACATCATTTGTGCAGCTGCCCTGGACTATGTGAAGGGGAGTACAGTGTGTGTCAAGAACTAGCTGCCATAGACTATATGCAGGGGAGTACAGTGTGTGTCAAAAAAGTAGCTGATGCTAAAAGTCCCCATCACACGGGATGGTTAGTCATACAGGGCCATGTGATAAGTAGTCTGCACTGGCAAACTCTGGGTGCATTATGAGGATATCCTCATGAACACGAGAGTTAAAGTAATTGCAAAGCTCCAGGCACCTCATGTCGGCCGGTCTGAATTGTCAAATAACTGGTCATTGAAGGATGTAGTGGGAGAATATGACCCAGTTCCTGCTCAGAGTTTGCACCTGGAGTGCGCAGGATTGGTAAATACGTCACCTGTAGCCACTTGCCACAGGTAACTGTAGCCACCTGCCACAGGTAACTGTAGCCACCTGCCACAGGTAACTGTAGCCACCTGCCACAGGTAACTGTAGCCACCTGCCACAGGTAACTGTAGCCACCTGCCACAGGTAACTGTAGCCACCTGCCACAGGTAACTGTATCCATCTGCCACAGGTAACTGTAGCCACCTGCCAATCTGATCCTGACACTGTGTCGCACAGTCTGGTGGACGTTTTGTGCTGCCCATAAATATAGGATTCGGATCTGTACAAAAGGATTCGGATCTGTACAAATCATAGCTTTTTATACTGGTGCTTTCTGGTCGTTGGGAGTCGTTTTTTTCTCTCCAATCGGACCTGAGTGTTTGGAACAATATAGTCTTTACAACAGAGATAAAGATACCTAAGTCTAATTCAACTCTGTTGTTACACGTTAAACTGGCTGTAATGTCTGTGTGTCATTTTGATGGATTACATTTATGTGTGATGGTATCCATACAAAGGGTTTTGGAAACTCTTTTTCTCTGTGCAGCGATCATGTCGTTTATACAGGCTAGTACGAGGTTCTTGCTCTTGGCCTTACAAGATAAATTTTCAGTTGCTTGAAGAGCAGACTTTTAATCACAAAATATTATTGTTGTGTTTTTTAATGTACTGGAAGCTAGTTGTAGTGTCACTAGTTCTGCTTGTATAAAGGTCAGCCAGTTGTTTAACCTGACACTGGTAGTCTTGGGTGCAAATATTATTTCTATAAAACCTACATGCTGCTGCAGTCCGTCCAGTAGAAGATTGGACTGAGTCGTCGGTGTAGACAGTGCCTGTGTCTCGTGTGAGGAAATTGTTTCATGTGTGACAGCTTTGTGACGAGGAAGATTCTCATTATCTTTCTTGGTGACGGGTGACGCAAAGGCAGCGTCACCACAGCACAGGCAGCGTCACCACAGCACAGACAGCGTCACCACAGCACAGACAGCGTCACCACAGCACAGACAGCGTCACCACAGCACAGACAGCGTCACCACAGCACAGGCAGCGTCACCACAGCACAGACAGCGTCACCACAGCACAGACAACGTCACCACAACACAGACAGCGTCACCACAGCACAGACAGCGTCACCACAGCACAGACAGCGTCACCACAGCACAGGCAGCGTCACCACAGCACAGACAGCGTCACCACAGCACAAACAGGGTCACCACAGCACAGACAGCGTCACCACAGCACAGACAGCGTCACCACAGCACAGACAGCGTCACCACAGCACAGGCAGCGTCACCACAGCACAGACAGCGTCACCACAGCACAGGCAGCGTCACCACAGCACAGACAGCGTCACCACAGCACAAACAGGGTCACCACAGCACAGACAGCGTCACCACAGCACAGACAGCGTCAACACAGCACAGACAGCGTCACCACAGCACAGACAGGGTCACCACAGCACAGACAGCGTCACCACAGCACAGACAGCGTCACCACAGCACAGACAGCGTCACCACAGCACAGACAGCGTCACCACAGCACAGGCAGCGTCACCACAGCACAGACAGCGTCACCACAGCACAAACAGGGTCACCACAGCACAGACAGCGTCACCACAGCACAGACAGCGTCAACACAGCACAGACAGCGTCACCACAGCACAGACAGGGTCACCACAGCACAGACAGCGTCACCACAGCACAGACAGCGTCACCACAGCTTAGGCAGCGTCACCACAGCACAGGCAGCGTCACCACAGCACAGGCAGCGTCACCACAGCACAGACAGCGTCACCACAGCACAGACAGCGTCACCACAGCACAGACAGCGTCACCACAGCACAGACAGCGTCACCACAGCACAGACAGCGTCACCACAGCACAGACAGCGTCACCACAGCACAGGCAGCGTCACCACAGCACAGGCAGCGTCACCACAGCACAGGCAGCGTCACCACAGCACAGACAGCGTCACCACAGCACAGGCAGCGTCACCACAGCACAGGCAGCGTCACCACAGCACAGGCAGCGTCACCACAGCACAGGCAGCGTCACCACAGCACAGGCAGCGTCACCACAGCACAGACAGCGTCACCACAGCACAGACAGCGTCACCACAGCACAGGCAGCGTCACCACAGCACAGACAGCATCACCACAGCACAGACAGCGTCACCACAGCACAGACAGCGTCACCACAGCACAGACAGCGTCACCACAGCACAGGCAGGGTCACCACAGCACAGACAGCGTCACCACAGCACAGGCAGCGTCACCACAGCACAGGCAGCGTCACCACAGCACAGGCAGCGTCACCACAGCACAGGCAGCGTCACCACAGCACAGACAGCGTCACCACAGCACAGGCAGCGTCACCACAGCACAGACAGCGTCACCACAGCACAGACAGCGTCACCACAGCACAGGCAGCGTCACCACAGCACAGACAGAGTCACCACAGCACAGGCAGCGTCACCACAGCACAGACAGCGTCACCACAGCACAGACAGCGTCACCACAGCACAGACAGGGTCATCACAGCACAGACAGCGTCACCACAGCACAGGCAGCGTCACCACAGCACAGACAGCGTCACCACAGCACAGGCAGCGTCACCACAGCACAGGCAGCGTCACCACAGCACAGACAGCGTCACCACAGCACAGACAGCGTCACCACAGCACAGGCAGCGTCACCACAGCACAGGCAGCGTCACCACAGCACAGACAGGGTCACCACAGCACAGACAGCGTCACCACAGCACAGGCAGCGTCACCACAGCACAGGCAGCGTCACCACAGCACAGACAGCGTCACCACAGCACAGACAGCGTCACCACAGCACAGACAGCGTCACCACAGCACAGGCAGCGTCACCACAGCACAGACAGCGTCACCACAGCACAGGCAGCGTCACCACAGCACAGGCAGCGTCACCACAGCACAGACAGCGTCACCACAGCACAGACAGTGTCACCACAGCACAGACAGCGTCACCACAGCACAGACAGCGTCACCACAGCACAGACAGGGTCACCACAGCACAGACAGCGTCACCACAGCACAGGCAGCGTCACCACAGCACAGACAGCGTCACCACAGCACAGACAGCGTCACCACAGCACAGACAGCGTCACCACAGCACAGACAGCGTCACCACAGCACAGACAGCGTCACCACAGCACAGGCAGCGTCACCACAGCACAGACAGCGTCACCACAGCACAGGCAGCGTCACCACAGCACAGACAGCGTCACCACAGCACAGACAGCGTCACCACAGCCCAGACAGCGTCACCACAGCACAGACAGCGTCACCACAACACAGACAGCGTCACCACAGCACAGGCAGCGTCACCACAGCACAGGCAGCGTCACCACAGCAAAGGCAGCGTCACCACAGCACAGACAGCGTCACCACAGCACAGACAGCGTCACACAGAGGAGGAGTTTGAGCGTTGTCATGGTGACGGAGACCGACAGACAACAAAGAGACTGAAGCCTGAGATGACAATAATGACACTAAGCTGCTTCTTCAGTGATGTAAATACCTGCTTCACCCCCATTGTTAATATCTTGGTCACCAGGCAGTGAATAGTGGCGGTCACCAAGCAGTGAATAGTGGCGGTCACCAAGCAGTGAATAGTGGCGGTCACCAAGCAGTGAATAGTGGCGGTCACCAAGCAGTGAATAGTGGCGGTCACCAAGCAGTGAATAGTGGCGGTCACCAGGCAGTGAATAGTGGCGGTCACCAGGCAGTGAATAGTGGTGGTCATCACAGGGGCAGTGAATAGTGGCGGTCACCAGGCAGTGAATAGTGGCGGTCACCAGGCAGTGAATAGTGGCGGTCACCAGGCAGTGAATAGTGGTTTGTGTTGCCAAAGTGTTGTCTGTGGTTGTAAGGTAACATGGAGGAGAGGGAGTGCACCATCGACGCCTCGTTCATGGGGTAAAGTTAAGCACTGAGTGTTGTGTAAGTTGATCCTTTAACCGCAACAATTCCTGGAGGTCCTTCACACATGCGAGTATATCACCGATGTATCTGCAGTAGCTGCAAGCTTTACCTCTGGTTTTGAAGATGGTGTCTTCTAGTGTAGACACTAGAAGACACATATAGAAGTTCCCATATAAAAGTTAGCAAAGAGGACTGCTAGTGAGGATCCCATGGCTGCTCCTTCTATCTGCGTATACAAGTCTTCCCAAAGGGGCTGTGAATGGGGCCATTTTGGTGCAAATCTCCAGAAGATTACGGAGGGCAGACTGCGGAATGTCTGGCTTTACCGTAGTACTGTCTTCGGGAATTACTCGATGACTTACGTGACGTAGACTTCCTCGATGTCTACGTGAGAACCAAAAACAATTCTTTCACTTCAGAAGTCTTTACTAATCCGCCAAGATATGAATGTGTGTAACTGGTCACTCCAAATGGCCATACATATAACAGACCGGTGTGATAAACTGGTATATACGCAGCGTCCTTACTCAGTGTTCCGACAGGCATAACATCCACAAGGAACTGGACAGAAGCCTTCAGGTATTACTAAGCAACGGGTCCACAATAGAGGACTCAACACCCATTTTACTAAGCAACGGGTCCACAATAGAGGACTCAACACCCATATTACTAAGCAACGGGTCCACAATAGAGGACTCAACACCCATATTACTAAGCAACGGGTCCACAATAGAGGACTCAACACCCAGATCAGAAGATATTTAGACAAATATCTCTGGTATAAGAGAGAACAACAACCGCAGCAGCAAGTAATCCCTCCCATAAAACTGTTATAAATCCACTATGAGTTAACAGTATAAAACAGAACAAAGAATAATTAAAACATAATTTCAAATGGAATAAAACCGACCGCCCCGGACCAAAGACTGGAATTCATTATTTACAACAAAACAAAAAGAACTGCTGATTTAATACTCAAGATCAGCCCCAATAAGCAACACAACAATCTCCAAAACACAAACGTGGTGTACGAAGTTACACAATGAAGGCTGTCACCTTCGACCTACTAATATTGGTATGACCACCACAAAGCTTTCGAGAAGACCGACCTGCCATCTACAAGCTGGTGCCCCCTAGACACCTCATGCAAAGTATACATAACAATACTTTGTTATGTATACTTTGTTATGTATACGCTAGGATCATGCTAGTGGATAATACAACACGCCTGGCATCCACCGCTTACCAAAGAAGACTGCAAATCCTGGACCCTATACTCATAACCCACCTTAAATATAGAGAGTAACAACTTGGTTACCTTGCCTACACTCAGACCCAGACCTCACCAAACAGGACCTTGCCTACACTCAGACCCAGACCTCACCAAACAGGACCTTGCCTACACTCAGACCCAGACCTCACCAAACAGGACCTTACCTAAACTCAGACGCAGACCTCACCAAACAGGACCTTGCCTACACTCAGACCCAGACCTCACCAAACAGGACCTTGCCTACACTCAGACCCAGACCTCACCAAACAGGACCTTACCTAAACTCAGACCCAGACCTCACCAAACAGGACCTTGCCTACACTTAGACCCAGACCTCACCAAACAGGACCTTACCTAAACTCAGACCCAGACCTCACCAAACAGGACCTTGCCTACACTCAGACCCAGACCTCACCAAACAGGACCTTGCCTACACTTAGACCCAGACCTCACCAAACAGGACCTTACCTAAACTCAGACCCAGACCTCACCAAACAGGACCTTACCTAAACTCAGACCCAGACCTCACCAAACAGGACCTTGCCTACACTCAGACCCAGACCTCACCAAACAGGACCTTGCCTACACTCAGACCCAGACCTCACCAAACAGGACCTTACCTAAACTCAGACCCAGACCTCACCAAACAGGACCTTACCTAAACTCAGACCCAGACCTCACCAAACAGGACCTTGCCTACACTCAGACCCAGACCTCACCAAACAGGACCTTGCCTACACTTAGACCCAGACCTCACCAAACAGGACCTTGCCTACACTCAGACCCAGACCTCACCAAACAGCACCTTGCCTACACTCAGACCCACACCTCACCAAACAGCACCTTGCCTACACTCAGACCCACACCTCACCAAACAGCACCTGGATAACGACCATCACTACAGAGTTCTCCCCGTCCACCGCCTTACCCAGTGTTTGAGTGGCCTGTTTAACCTCATTAAAGATTACCCAGATATTGCTTCACACCTTTACCTCACCTCACACAACTTCGCCTCTGCCACATTACTATTTAAGACAAAATTTCATCCGAAGATGTCCCAGAGTGAAACGAAACATTGTAGAAAATAAACCCCTTCAATAATCACTAGTTTCTGTAGCATAAATTTCAGTAACTTGATTTCTCTTCTTAATCCCGAAATTAAGAAAGTAGATGCATAGAAAGTTTACATTATTTAATCAATACAGCCAGCAAGGCGGTCATATTTATCGGGTTCTTAATAACCAGAGCCGCATTTGTATGCAAGAATGCATGGGCTGGTATGCAAGGCCCGATTTGCCTAACAGGCAGAGTAATTTTCGGTACTTTCAAATATTCGTTTCCAATTTATTTGTTCAAATTCTTATTATAATATACTAAGAACATGCATTACTGGGTTAGGTTAGGTCAGGTTTGATCAAATTTTTGTTTTAATTCAAATTACAAAAAATAATTATATAATGAAATATAAAGCTTTATCATCCCATCAGAACAAAATAATAAAAAATATAATATTTCAGAAATTCTGCTTGTTAGGCAACGTGGCCTATTAGGTACAACATTTTATATATTTAAATAATATATATATATATATATATATATATATATATATATATATATATATATATATATATATATATATATATATATATATATATATATATATATATAATGTTGTGAATATGACCGAAAGGGTAAGATCAATGATTCTAACATGAATCTTCTCAATATTTCTTATATTTTTCTTCATTGTCGAGGAAAGTTTCAAATTAACTTTCCAAATTTCATTTTCACACTTTATTATGGTTTGACGCCCAGGGATACATTTCGCAAGGTACTCCTTACATTCTCAAAGACAAGTTTACCGTCTTTAGTACTGGCGTATCTTCTCTTTGAGTGAGGTGGTTAAGATCAAGTGAATGAATGGTATAACATACGGGGTATTAATTGGGTATTAAATGTATCAACAATGGCAGCTTATGTTCCTGAGGTAGGATCATTGGATCCTGTCTCTGGGTTGGCTCGGGGTCTTGAAGTAGGTAGGATGTAATTATGTGTTAACTGGTTGTTGATTGCTGGTCTGGATTTGTTAAGATGTAGCGCCTCGCTGATGTTCAGTCTCCTGCTGTAGTTATACCTGTCAAATATTTCAGTGTTGCTTGTTAAGATGTCTCTGGTGATGATCTGGTTGTGTGAGATTATATGGTCCTTGATGGAGCCCTGTTGTTTGTGCATTGTTAATCGCCTAGAGAGAGACGTTGTTGTCTTGCCTATATACTATATATGTCCCCGATAAAATTAATTAAATATACACACACACACACACACACACACACACACACACACACACACACACACACACACACACACACACACACACACACACACACACACACAAACTCCGCCCCCCACACATGCGCACACACAACCACACATGCCACATAACCATAACCACATATGGTACATTGATTTTTAAGTGAAGGGCCGCGTCGGCCGTCGTCACTCTTACACGTGCAGGAATCCAACCCTTATTTTGGTTCTGGCCGAGTCCTTCACGTATTGTGTCCCTCTTACACTCCTATAATACCTGGGGACATTATTTCTTGCTAGTTATAATTACACAGGTGACGCCACCTCCAGTGTGACGTCATATTTATACATCACCTCAATGTTGACATCTAGAGTCAATATTTATGTTGACCAGACCACACACTAGAAGGTGAAGGGACGACGACGTTTCGGTTCGTCCTGGACCATTCTCAAGTCAATCGACTTGAGAATGGTCCAGGACGGACCGAAACGTCGTCGTCCCTTCACCTTCTAGTGTGTGGTCTGGTCAACATACTTTAGGCACGTTATTGTGACTCATCGCCTGCAGTCAATATTTATTTTTGATTGCGAGACCAATTTCCTTCACTTGTTCAGATCACAGCGCCAGTTGGGCCTCGACAAATGTTTAATGTTTCATTATTTTTTTCTGTCTGTATTTCACAAGTATTGGAGAGTAAGCATTATTATAGTACTGGGAAGGTGGGCATCATTATACATAGGGAGGGTGAGCAATGTTATTGTGTGTGTGTGTGTGTGTGTGTGTGTGTGTGTGTGTGTGTGTGTGTGTGTGTGTGTGTGTGTGTGTAGATATGATAGAACCAAATAGGCTCAAGAACTTGTGCACCAGTTCATTAACAGTTGAGAGGTGGAACCAAAGACCCGAAGCTCAACAGCCTTAAGCACAACTAGGTGAGTAAACACACACTCGCACACACATACACTCACACACACACACACACACACACACACAAAGGGGACAACAAAGGCTTTGCTCTATACAGACAGCAGCGGAGAATTCCCTGAAAACAAGAACTAGCCGAACGTGTACATATCTCTCACCTCCCACACCCACACACACCGCCCCCACACCTGTCCTGGGGGTGTCTCACCTCCCACACACCGCCCCCACAACTGTCCTGGGGGTGTCTTACCTCCCACACACCGCCCCCACACCTGTCCTGGGGGTGTCTCACCTCCCACACACCGCCCCCACAACTGTCCTGGGGGTGTCTTACCTCCCACACACCGCCCCCACACCTGTCCTGGGGGTGTCTCACCTCCCACACACCGCCCCCACAACTGTCCTGGGGGTGTCTTACCTCCCACACACCGCCCCCACACCTGTCCTGGGGGTGTCTTACCTCCCACACACCGCCCCCACACCTGTCCTGGGGGTGTCTTACCTCCCACACACCGCCCCCACACCTGTCCTGGGGGTGTCTTACCTCCCACACACCGCCCCCACACCTGTCCTGGGGGTGTCTTACCTCCCACACACCGCCCCCACACCTGTCCTGGGGGTGTCTTACCTCCCACACACCGCCCCCACACCTGTCCTGGGGGTGTCTTACCTCCCACACACCGCCCCCACACCTGTCCTGGGGGTGTCTTACCTCCCACACACCGCCCCCACACCTGTCCTGGGGGTGTCTTACCACCCACACACCGCCCCCACACCTGTCCTGGGGGTGTCTCACCTCCCACACACCGCCCCCACACCTGTCCTGGGGGTGTCTTACCTCCCACACACCGCCCCCACACCTGTCCTGGGGGTGTCTTACCTCCCACACACCGCCCCCACACCTGTCCTGGGGGTGTCTTACCTCCCACACACCGCCCCCACACCTGTCCTGGGGGTGTCTTACCTCCCACACACCGCCCCCACACCTGTCCTGGGGGTGTCTTACCTCCCACACACCGCCCCCACACCTGTCCTGGGGGTGTCTTACCACCCACACACCGCCCCCACACCTGTCCTGGGGGTGTCTTACCACCCACACACCGCCCCCACACCTGTCCTGGGGGTGTCTTACCTCCCACATACCGCCCCCACACCTGTTCTATCATGCAGCGACGTGGTCAGCTAGATTGCTACCCAGGGTCCCGTATTGCTGATGTTGTGGTGCCTTATTGCTCCTGTGCGCATTTATTGCTGCAGATGTTCCTATTGCACTATTGGTGTTCCAGAGAGCCATTGGATCCTCCAGGGAGCCTGGAGAGAGCCCTCGGGGTTCCTACAATACATGTAGGGACTCGCGTAGCTCCCAGGGTACCCTTGGGGTCCCTAAGGGGCCCCCAGGTCTAAACTCAATGTAAACAGATTGCCAAAGACGGGAAACTGGAAATGTGTGGATATGGAACGAGGTGAGGGAGGGAGATGAGGGAGGGAGGGAGATGAGGGAGGGGGAAGGGTATAAGGGACCAGGAAGGAGGAAGGGAGGGAGGGAGATGAAGGAAACTGAAAGAGGACACGGCCGGGTTTGTTAAAAGGAAGAGAAGAAGAAGGGAGAGAGAGAGAGAAGGGGAGGAGGGGAAGGGAAGGGAAGGTAAATAGAGAGAACGTTTTAACAAAGCTAAAATGAATAAAGAAAAAGGTTAAGGAAACAGTTGAGAGAAATTTTAACGAAAATAGTAACTAAATGGGAGACATAGGGAAGGAGGCGGGGGGGGGGAGAGAATAAGTGGAGAAGACCCAGGGATAAAGGGAGTAAGGGAAAGGAGATGGGAGAGAGAGTGGGAGAGAAGGGAGGGGAGCCAGGCTTGTCGTGGCAGGATCCCCTTCATTGATATGGATGATTGTGAAAAATTCAGAAGAAATATTAGGTTTATTCTTGCTGGCTTGTGAGGCTCCACACCTGCTGCGACCAGCATGGCATCCCTCCACACCTGCTGCGACCAGTAGGGCATCCCTCCACACCTGCTGCGACCACCATGGCATCCCTCCACACCTGCTGCGACCACCATGACATCCCTCCACACCTGCTACGACCAGTATGACATCCCTCCACACCTGTTGCGACCAGTATGGCATCCCTCCACACCTGCTGCGACCAGCATGGCATCCCTCCACACCTGCGACCAGCATGGCATCCCTCCACACCTGCTGCGGCCAGCATGGCATCCCTCCACACCTGCGACCAGCATGGCATCCCTCCACACTTGCTTTGACCAGTATGTTGCAGGAGCACTATGCAACTGGTGTACAGGGCACCTTATCCACAAGACCATCACGACCGGACAAAAGCTGATGATAGCCGAGGCTATTTGCCCATCAGCCCGCCGGCACTCTGATGGTAATCTTGGGCATAGTATTTTATCAAATCACCTCATTCTTTGGGGCACACATGAGGAACACACACACACATATATATATATATATATATATATATATATATATATATATATATATATATATATATATATATATATATATATATATATATATATATATATGTTTTTCTTTAAGATTGACAAATAAAAATCTCACCAACCAAAGAAATCCATAAAGGCCTAAAAGGTGTAGCATTAAGTACTGATGAATTCCGTCTGGATGTTCAAGCGAAGATAATTATACATTCTCTTGATGATTATATTGTAAAATGTCTCGTACTGACACACTCTCACGTCCCGATACAATGTCCCGATGTTCAGGACGATCGTATGTCTTGCTTTCCTGATGTCCGACGACGTCACTTGTCCCTTGATAGAATCCTGGTGACTCCGACACCTTTATATCCCTCGCCTTATGTGCTTTTGTTCTGGTAATGTCATCCTTAGTGACAGTTGTCACCTCTTGAATATCCCGCGACACTGACCCTGCTACAGTGTCTTCCCGGCTTGGTGCCTTCTCTTCATAATTAATTGCTTGACCTGCACCCAATATTTGCTATATAATGCAACAATTGTGGAACATGTAATGTAATTATAGCTTGAGCTTGTAAAAAGGAACTACCATGTACCATATTTGAGCGGTAAATAACCCACTATGAACTGCAAGAGTTCTCGAACCTTCTTGGAGGAAGACAATGGAAAATGTATATATGGTGGTCAACATTGTACTTCAATGTCCACGTCTGTGGTAAAGAAGCAACCAATCAGTGAAGTGTGTGCGTGACCTGGGTGACACTGAGCGGGTCAGTGAGCGGGTCACTGGCGGAGGAGAGGTCATAGCAGCCCGGGAGAGTCTCAGGCTCCTCAAGAAAGAAGTAAACGCCAACGACCAAGACTGGAAAAGAACGAACTGTTGTAGGGATTCAGAGCGTCCGTGGAAATAGCTCGGTCAATATTTTTCACTCATGAATAGGTTCGTTTCTGGCTGTGATGTGCGGCGCTCCTTGACGCTGCCTTGTTGTTGTGTGGGGGTGGGGGTGGAGCAGCGTGGGGTGTGGTGCAGCATAGTGTGGGGTGTAGTGGGGGTGTGGTGGTGGTGCAGCATGGGGTGTGGTGGTGCAGCATAGTGTGTGGGGGTGTAGTGGTGGTGCAGCATAGTGTGTGGTGGTGCAGCATGGGGTGTGGTAGTGCAGCATGGGGTGTGGTGGTGGTAGCATGGAGACCAACAGTGTGAGGTACACCGCCACTGGTCCGCGAGGCACACGCTGACGAAGGCACTTGCCGCCAGGCGGCCGGGGTGGAGAAGGCTCAGGCAGGGGGAAGTAGAGGGAAACTTACACACACAGGAAACGTAGTCACCCAGACTCTCAAGGCTCTGCTACACAGTCGCCTGCTGCTTCACTCTACTACTATGACACTCTAACTTAATATTATAATGTTTATATTTAATACAAATTAAGAGTAAGCTTGTTAATTAATGTTTGTCGGGCGAGGTTTGTGGAGAGGTGATGCAGGACAACTGGCCATTCCTTGCAACATTCACTCGGGACCTTCATTTATCTTTCTATTAAACTCTAACCGAGCTTTCGCTTGGGAAAATGATTACATTTTCTTATTATTTCTGTATAAATATTTGCTCTGTTCTTCCTCTGTCGTGGAACATTATCCGTAATCCCTTATATGCTGCTGCTGCTTGTCATGCTGCTGCTCCCCGCCCACCTCCTCCTCGTCTACTGCTGCTTCCCGCCCATCTTCTCGTCCTGCTGCTGCTGCTCCCCGCCCACCTTCTCCTCGTCCTGCTGCTGCTCCCCGCCCACCTTCTCCTCGTCCTGCTGCTGCTTCCCGCCCACCTTCTCCTCGTCCTGCTGCTGCTCCCCGCCCACCTCCTCCTCGTCTACTGCTGCTTCCCGCCCACCTCCTCCTCGTCTACTGCTGCTTCCCGCCCACCTTCTCCTCGTCTACTGCTGCTTCCCGCCCACCTTCTCCTCGTCTACTGCTGCTTCCCGCCCACCTTCTCCTCGTCTACTGCTGCTTCCCGCCCACCTTCTCCTCGTCCTGCTGCTGCTGCTCCCCGCCCACCTTCTCCTCGTCCTACTGCTGCTCCCCGCCCACCTTCTCGTCCTGCTGCTGCTCCCCGCCCACCTTCTCGTCCTGCTGCTGCTCACCGCCCACCTTCTCCTCGTCCTGCTGCTGCTCCCCGCCCACCTTCTCGTCCTGCTGCTGCTCCCCGCCCACCTTCTCCTCGTCTACTGCTGCTCCCCGCCCACCTTCTCGTCCTACTGCTGCTCCCCGCCCACCTTCTCGTCCTGCTGCTGCTCCCCGTCCACCTTCTCGTCCTGCTGCTGCTCCCCGCCCACCTTCTCCTCGTCTACTGCTGCTTCCCGCCCACCTTCTCCTCGTCCTGCTGCTGCTGCTCCCCGCCCACCTTCTCCTCGTCTACTGCTGCTTCCCGCCCACCTTCTCCTCGTCCTGCTGCTGCTGCTCCCCACCCACCTCCTCGTCCTGCTGCTGCTCCCCGTCCACCTTCTCCTCGTCCTGCTGCTGCTGCTCCCCGTCCACCTCCTCCTCGTCCTGCTGTTCCTCCCCGCCCACCTCCTCCTCGTCCTTGACCACTGCTCTTGGCCTCCGCCCAGAGATGCTCGGAAGCGGAACAAAAAACCTTCTCCATGAAACAATTGGCCGCGCTGGCTCCGTCAAGAGTTTAATTTAGGTCTGGTTGCGGATCGGACGGGCTCCCCGGATGAGCTTTATTTGGCTTTTATTCAGCGGAAGTGATGGCACTGGCCAGCTCAAGGGTGCCACTTGGGATGGGGGCCCTCTCAGGCAGGGCCAAATTCTCCTTACACTTGGAGGGTTCTCGTTGTGTTTCGGAGGAAGCGGCGCTGAGTCTCTGCTGCAGAAGGTCGTCAGTGGCGGAGCTCCGCTGCTGCCTTCAGACCCACTGTGGTATTGTCTTTTTTATTGATATCTTGAGGAAATTCATTTGCTTGAGTGGGCGTTGATGGGGTCAACTTCCGGGGGGAAGGGTTTTATGATCGTCTTCTCAATCTGGACGATATGGTATTGGTTAGCGATAAGTGGGGCGGGCGGGCACCCTAGTGGCGCTTATGTCAAGACCTCGCCCTAGTAAGTGACCCTCAAGTTACAAAATAGGATAAAATGGGGTCATGAATGTCTGCTACTTCGTTTATCCAATCTTCAGCAGGACCCCCCCCCCCCTCCTGTCCCCCATGCCTGCCTGTCTCTCCCCTGCCCTCTCTCTCCCTCATCCCCTGGCCTGCTCTGTTCCCTAGCCCTGCTCCCTGCCCTCTCTCTCTCCCTCATCCCCTGGCCTGCTCTGTTCCCTAGCCCTGCTCCCTGCCCTCTCCCTCCCTCATCCCCTGGCCTGCTCTGTTCCCTAGCCCTGATCCCTGCCCCCTGCCCTCTCCCTCCCTCATTCCCTGGCCTGCTCCCTGCCCTCTCTCTCCCTCATCCCCTGGCCTGCTCTGTTCCCTAGCCCTGCTCCCTGCCCTCTCCCTCCCTCATCCTCTGGCCTGCTCCCTGCTCTCTCTCTCCCTCATCCCCTGGCCTGCTCTGTTCCTTAGCCCTGCTCCCTGCTCTCTCTCTCCCTCATCCCCTGGCCTGCTCTGTTCCCTATCCCTGCTCCCTGCCCTCTCTCTCCCTCATCCCCTCTCCCTCCCTCATCCCCTGCCCCGCCCACTGCCTTTCTCTCTCACTTCTCGTCTCTTGTGTTTTGCTGTGAACTTCACTCACCAAGAACGTGGATTTTTAGACCCATTTTTTTGTCTTCTGGTAGATTACCAGAGACCTTTAGATTTTCCGGCCTGGTTGAGCCGGTCCACATTAGAGAAGGAGAACTGAGGTGACACCGCCGCCCCTTTTACTCTATTTTCTAAGCAAATACAAAATTTGTTCATGTTAATAGATTTGGTAAAGTTTGAGGACTCTGTTGTGGACACTTAAAGAAGACTACACTTGTGACAGTAAGAGTAAACACCAACTTTGTGTGTTAAGTGTTGTGTTGTAAGTGGCGCGTGTGTGTGATTACTGAGGCGGTTATCTTGAGATCATTTCGGGGCTTAGTGTCCCCACGGCCCGGTCCAAGACCAAGCCTCCACTCACAGGAAGCAGCCCGTAGCAGCTGTCTAACTCCCAGGTACCTATTTACTGCTAGGTAACAGGAGCATCAGGGGGGAAAGAAACATTTTGCCCATTTGTCTCCGCCTCCACCGGGGATCGAACCCGTAACCTCAGGACTACGAATCGGAAGTGCTGTCCACCCAGCTGTCATGCGCCTGTCAGGTCACCCAGGAGGTGAAGCATTGTCATGTATCTTGTGTCATGTCTTACACTTCACTATTGTTATACTGACATAAATAGTGTCTTAGTTTGACTTACATATCAAAAAATGCTATACTGATAATTAGCCGAGTTTGTTGACACGGATAAAACGTTATTAGAGAGATAGGATGTGTGAAGGATTTGTTAAGATGAGGATTTGGACTCACGCCTAACACTCTTAATGTTGCCTGCACGATATTGTCCCAACACCAGGCCTCAGCCGTGTGTGTGTGTGTGTGTGTGTGTGTGTGTGTGTGTGTGTACTCACCTAGTTGTGTCTGCAGGATCGAGCATTGACTCTTGGATCCCGCCTTTCGAGCATCGGTTGTTTACAGCAATGACTCCTGTCCCATTTCCCTATCATACCTGGTTTTAAAATTATGAATAGTATTTGCTTCCACAACCTGTTCCTGAAGTGCATTCCATTTCCCCACTACTCTCACGCTAAAAGAAAACTTCCTAACATCTCTGTGACTCATCTGAGTTTCAAGCTTCCATCCATGTCCTCTCGTTCTGTTACTATTCCGTGTGAACATTTCGTCTATGTCCACTCTGTCAATCCCTCTGAGTATCTTATACGTTCCTATCATGTCCCCCCTCTCCCTTCTTCTTTCTAGTGTCGTAAGGCACAGTTCCCTCAGGCGCTCCTCATACCCCATCCCTCGTAGCTCTGGGACGAGTCTCGTTGCAAACCTCTGAACCTTTTCCAGTTTCATTATATGCTTCTTCAGATGGTAACTCCATGATGAGGCGGCATACTCTAAGACTGGCCTCACGTAGGCAGTGTAAAGCGCCCTAAATGCCTCCTTACTTAGGTTTCTGAATGATGTTCTAACTTTTGCCAGTGTAGAGTACGCTGCTGTCGTTATCCTATTAATATGTGCCTCAGGAGATAGATTAGGTGTTACGTCCACCCCCAGGTCTCTTTCACGCGTCGTTACAGGTAGGCTGTTCCCCTTCATTGTGTACTGTCCCTTTGGTCTCCTATCTCCTAGTCCCATTTCCATAACTTTACATTTGCTCGTGTTGAATTCTAGTAGCCATTTCTCTGACCATCTCTGCAATCTGTTCAGGTCCTCTTGGAGGATCCTGCAATCCTCATCTGTCACAACTCTTCTCATCAACTTTGCATCATCCGCAAACATCGACATGTAGGACTCTACGCCTGTAAACATGTCGTTAACATATACAAGAAATAGAATGTGTGTGTGTGTGTGTGTGTGTGTGTGTGTGTGTGTGTGTGTGTGTACACGCCCACAAGAGAGGTGGATGTACACACAGACCTGGGGACAGCGAGCATCAGCATGTGATAAAGAAACCTTTGTGTACGCGTCTCGTCAGTAATTAATGAGTGCCAGATATGTTTCTGAACAATATACCACATCGCTTTGTCTCTTTGTCGCTTGTGCCACTCCAAGTGTTCGCTCATGTGTTGGTGGGGGTGACGTGTTGGTGGGGGTGACGTGTTGGTGGGGGTGACGTGTTGGTGGGGGTGACGTGTTGGTGTTGGTGGGGGTGACGTGTTGGTGGGGGTGACGTGTTGGTGTTGGTGGGGGTGACGTGTTGGTGGGGGTGGGGGTGACGTGTTGGTGTTGGTGGGGGTGAGGGTGACGTGTTGGTGTTGGTGGGGGTGAGGGTGACGTGTTGGTGTTGGTGGGGGTGAGGGTGACGTGTTGGTGTTGGTGTTGGTGGGGGTGACGTGTTGGTGTTGGTGGGGGTGACGTGTTGGTGTTGGTGGGGGTGACGTGTTGGTGGGGGTGACGTGTTGGTGTTGGTGGGGGTGACGTGTTGGTGTTGGTGGGGGTGACGTGTTGGTGTTGGTGGGGGTGACGTGTTGGTGTTGGTGGGGGTGACGTGTTGGTGTTGGTGGGGGTGACGTGTTGGTGGGGGTGACGTGTTGGTGGGGGTGACGTGTTGGTGTTGGTGGGGGTGACGTGTTGGTGTTGGTGGGGGTGACGTGTTGGTGTTGGTGAGGGGTGACGTGTTGGTGTTGGTGGGGGTGACGTGTTGGTGTTGGTGGGGGTGACGTGTTGGTGTTGGTGGGGGTGACGTGTTGGTGTTGGTGGGGGTGACGTGTTGGTGTTGGTGGGGGTGACGTGTTGGTGTTGGTGGGGGTGACGTGTTGGTGGGGGTGACGTGTTGGTGGGGGTGACGTGTTGGTGGGGGTGACGTGTTGGTGGGGGTGACGTGTTGGTGGGGGTGACGTGTTGGTGTTGGTGGGGGTGACGTGTTGGTGTTGGTGGGGGTGACGTGTTGGTGTTGGTGGGGGTGACGTGTCCAGAAGTAGCTGTACTCACCTAGTTGTGCTTGTGGGGGTTGAGCTCTGCTCTTTCGGCCCGCCTCTCAACTATCAATCAACTGTTACTTCTATTTTTTCACACACACGCACGCACGCACGCACGCACGCACGCACGCACGCACACACACACACACACACACACACACACACACACACACACACACACACACACACACACACACACACACACACACACCAGGAAGCAGCTCGTGACAGCTGACTAACTCCCAGCTACCTATTTACTGCTAGGTAACAGGGGGCAATTAGGATGAAAAAAACTCTGCCCATTGTTTCTAGCCGACGCCAGGAATCGAACCCGGGACCACAGGATCACGCGTCCAGCGTTCTGTCCACTCAGCCACCGGCCCGCCCCCCCCCCGGTGTGGTGTGTGCGGGGGGGGGGGACTCCAGAAGGAATGTTTTCTCTCCCTCTCCATTTATCTCACTTTGAATTTATATTCTTTCTTTTATACTTGTCCATCTCTTCACCCGTTCCTTCCCATGTCTTCCTCTCTCGTGGGACGTATGCCTCCCTCCCTCTTCCTCCCTCCCGCTAAATATTCCTCCTTCACTCCAACACTTACCAAACTCTTGCATTCATTTGATCAACGTCCACAAAGTCCCACGCTCCCATGCTATGATCTCACTCTCTCTATAACTCATTTCCTCTATAACTCACAGAACTTGCCTCTTTATCTCTCACCCCCCTCACTCTCTCTCTTTATCTCTCACCCCCCTCACTCTCTCTCTTTATCTCTCACCTCTCACTCTCCTCTGTAACTCACACTCTACAACACTGCTGGCGGTGAGAGGGTAAGGAGAGCGGTCACGGGGGAACTCCTCGCTAATATTATATTGTATTTTGACGTATAAATGTCCCAGCCTCAAAATATGATGTACTATAAACATAGCGGCTCGCTAAATTGACGGGCTGTGGGTGGTAGTGGTGGTGGGTGGTAGTGGTGGTGGGTGGTAGTGGTGGTGGGTGGTAGTGGTGGTGGGTGGTAGTGGTGGTGGGTGGTAGTGGTGGTGGTGGGTAGTAGTGGTGGTGGGTGGTAGTGGTGGTAGTGGTGGTGGGTGGTAGTGGTGGTGGTGGGTGGTAGTGGTGATGGGTGGTAGTGGTGGTGGGCGGTAGTGGTGGTGGGTGGTAGTGGTGATGGGTGGTAGTGGTGGTGGGTGGTAGTGGTGGTGGGTGGTAGTGGTGGTAGTGGTAGTAGTGGTGGTTTAGAGTACTGAGTAACCTTTAACTTAATTTCCAGTCAAATATATTAAAGGTATTTGTATGAGTGAGTAATTAGGTTCAGCCACTGAACACATTTTCAATGTTTTAATTAAATGTTGTGGACATGTTTGTTAGTCAATAGACCAGAGTTTGTGATGGTGCCGCCGCGGTCCGTCTCACACTCTAGGGTCACTCTGTACACCCAGGTGACACACTGAGCTGTACACCCAGGAGACACGTACACTGAGTTGTACACCCAGGAGACACTTACACTGAGCTGTACACCCAGGAGACACTTACACTGAGCTGTACACCCAGGAGACACACTGAGTTGTACACCCAGGTGACACACTGAGTTGTACACCCAGGAGACACTTATACTGAGCTGTACACCCAGGAGACACGTACACTGAGCTGTACACCCAGGAGACACTTACACTGAGCTATACACCCAGGAGACACGTACACTGAGCTGTACACCCAGGAGACACTTACACTGAGCTGTACACCCAGGAGACACTTACACTGAGCTGTACACCCAGGAGACACTGAGCTGTACACCCAGAAGACACTTACACTGAGCTGTACACCCAGGTGACACTTACACTGAGCTGTACACCCAGGAGACACTGAGCTGTACACCCAGGAGACACTGAGCTGTACACCCAGGAGACACTTACACTGAGCTGTACACCCAGGAGACACTTACACTGAGCTGTACACCCAGGTGACACACTGAGCTGTACACCCAGGTGACACTTACACTGAGCTGTACACCCAGGAGACACTGAGCTGTACACCCAGGAGACACTTACACTGAGCTGTACACCCAGGAGACACTTACACTGAGCTGTACACCCAGGAGACACTTACACTGAGCTGTACACCCAGGTGACACTTACACTGAGCTGTACACCCAGGAGACACTTACACTGAGCTGTACACCCAGGAGACACTTACACTGAGCTGTACACCCAGGTGACACACTGAGCTGTACACCCAGGTGACACTTACACTGAGCTGTACACCCAGGAGATACTTACACTGAGCTGTACACCCAGGTGACACACTGAGTTGTACACCCAGGAGACACTTATACTGAGCTGTACACCCAGGAGACACGTACACTGAGCTGTACACCCAGGAGACACTTACACTGAGCTGTACACCCAGGAGACACGTACACTGAGCTGTACACCCAGGAGACACTTACACTGAGCTGTACACCCAGGAGACACTTACACTGAGCTGTACACCCAGGAGACACTTACACTGAGCTGTACACCCAGGAGACACTTACACTGAGCTGTACACCCAGGTGACACTTACACTGAGCTGTACACCCAGGAGACACTTACACTGAGCTGTACACCCAGGAGACACTGAGCTGTACACCCAGGAGACACTGAGCTGTACACCCAGGAGACACTTACACTGAGCTGTACACCCAGGAGACACTGAGCTGTACACCCAGGAGACACTGAGCTGTACACCCAGGAGACACTTACACTGAGCTGTACACCCAGGAGACACCGAGGAAACACTGTATCACACCAAGCTATACACCGAGGAAACACTGTATCACACCAAGCTATACACCGAGGAAACACTGTATCACACCAAGCTATACACCGAGGAAACACTGTATCACACCAAGCTATACACCGAGGAAACACTGTATCACACCAAGCTATACACCCAGGAAACACTGTATCACACCAAGCTATACACCCAGGAAACACTGTATCACACCAAGCTATACACCCAGGAAACACTGTATCACACCAAGCTATACACCCAGGAAACACTGTATCACACCAAGCTATACACCCAGGAAACACTGTATCACACCAAGCTATACACCCAGGAAACACTGTATCACACCAAGCTATACACCCAGGAAACACTGTATCACACCAAGCTATACACCCAGGAAACACTGTAATACACCAAGCTATACACCCAGGAAACACTGTATCACACCAAGCTATACACCCAGGAAACACTGTATCACACCAAGCTATACACCCAGGAAACACTGTATCACACCAAGCTATACACCCAGGAAACACTGTAATACACCAAGCTATACACCCAGGAAACACTGTATCACACCAAGCTATACACCCAGGAAACACTGTATCACACCAAGCTATACACCCAGGAAACACTGTATCACACCAAGCTATACACCCAGGAAACACTGTAATACACCAAGCTATACACCCAGGAAACACTGTATCACACCAAGCTATACACCCAGGAAACACTGTATCACACCAAGCTATACACCCAGGAAACACTGTATCACACCAAGCTATACACCCAGGAAACACTGTAATACACCAAGCTACACACCCAGGAAACACTGTATCACACCAAGCTATACACCCAGGAAACACTGTATCACACCAAGCTATACACATAGGAAACACTGTATCACACCAAGCTATACACCCAGGAAACACTGTAATACACCAAGCTATACACCCAGGAAACACTGTATCACACCAAGCTATACACCCAGGAAACACTGTAATACACCAAGCTATACACCCAGGAAACACTGTATCACACCAAGCTATACACCCAGGAAACACTGTAATACACCAAGCTATACACCCAGGAAACACTGTATCACACCAAGCTATACACCCAGGAAACACTGTAATACACCAAGCTATACACCCAGGAAACACTGTATCACACCAAGCTATACACCCAGGAAACACTGTATCACACCAAGCTATACACCCAGGAAACACTGTAATACACCAAGCTATACACCCAGGAAACACTGTATCACACCAAGCTATACACCCAGGAAACACTGTAATACACCAAGCTATACACCCAGGAAACACTGTATCACACCAAGCTATACACCCAGGAAACACTGTAATACACCAAGCTATACCACCGTATGACTTGATAAATCTTAACAAGAAGTGTTGTAGACGCATGAAGGTGAATGGTCAGAGCCTGAGGGTAAAGGCGAGCAGCCCAAGTTGGTGACAATTACTCTATACGGGAGACATGTTCCTCCTGCTGCTGGCAGCTGATCGATCTGGCCAGACATTCCTTTTAACTCTCAAGTGAAGCTACCGCGAAAGTGTTGTCATATTGAGAACATGTTTACCTCGCTGCGTTAGTGCTGTCACGGGCCAGTAGCGAGGTAGTGTTCTCCCGGGTGCATGTTGCAGGAGTGATCTTAGCAACACACTAGCTCACAGGGACCTGATGGCAGCATTATTACACTGAAGGTTGGGCGCTATTCCTTGTGTTCAACTACACTGTTTCATGCTCCCACTACTTATACTGACAGTCAGACTACAGTTATATGTGTCACATGACACTCCAGCTGTGTCAGGTACTGACACAGCTGGAGTGTCTACGGTACTGGAGGTAGGCTGGGGTACTGGAGGCAGGCTGGGGTACTGGAGGTAGGCTGGGGTACTGGAGGCAGGCTGGGGTACTGGAGGTAGGCTGGGGTACTGGAGGTAGGCTGGGGTACTGGAGGCAGGCTGGGGTACTGGAGGTAGGCTGGGGTACTGGAGGCAGGCTGGGGTACTGGAGGCAGGCTAGGGTACTGGAGGTAGGCTAGGGTACTGGAGGTAGGCTGGGGTACTGGAGGTAGGCTGGGGTACTGGAGGTAGGTTGGGGTACTGGAGGTAGGCTGGGGTACTGGAGGCAGGCTGGGGTACTGGAGGTAGGCTAGGGTACTGGAGGTAGGCTAGGGTACTGGAGGTAGGCTGGGGTACTGGAGGTAGGCTGGGGTACTGGAGGTAGGCTGGGGTACTGGAGGTAGGCTGGGGTACTGGAGGCAGGCTGGGGTACTGGAGGTAGGCTGGGGTACTGGAGGCAGGCTAGGGTACTGGAGGCAGGCTAGGGTACTGGAGGCAGGCTGGGGTACTGGAGGCAGGCTGGGGTACTGGAGGTAGGCTGGGGTACTGGAGGCAGGCTGGGGTACTGGAGGCAGGCTGGGGTACTGGAGGCAGGCTGGGGTACTGGAGGCAGGCTGGGGTACTGGAAGCAGGCTGGGGTACTGGAGGCAGGCTGGGGTACTGGAGGCAGGCTGGGGTACTGGAGGCAGGCTGGGGTACTGGAGGCAGGCTGGGGTACTGGAAGCAGGCTGGGGTACTGGAGGCAGGCTGGGGTACTGGAGGCAGGCTGGGGTACTGGAGGCAGGCTGGGGTACTGGAGGCAGGCTGGGGTACTGGAAGCAGGCTGGGGTACTGGAGGCAGGCTGGGGTACTGGAGGCAGGCTGGGGTACAGGAGGCAGGCTAGGGTACTGGAGGCAGGCTGGGGTACTGGAGGCAGGCTAGGGTACTGGAGGCAGGCTGGGGTACTGGAGGCAGGCTAGGGTACTGGAGGCAGGCTGGGGTACTGGAGGCAGGCTGGGGTACTGGAGGCAGGCTGGGGTACTGGAGGCAGGCTAGGGTACTGGAGGCAGGCTAGGGTACTGGAGGCAGGCTAGGGTACTGGAGGCAGGCTAGGGTACTGGAGGCAGGCTGGGGTACTGGAGGCAGGCTGGGGTACTGGAGGCAGGCTGGGGTACTGGAGGCAGGCTGGGGTACTGGAGGCAGGCTGGGGTACTGGAGGCAGGCTAGGGTACTGGAGGCAGGCTAGGGTACTGGAGGCAGGCTAGGGTACTGGAGGCAGGCTAGGGTACTGGAGGCAGGCTGGGGTACTGGAGGCAGGCTAGGGTACTGGGGGCAGGCTGGGGTACTGGAAGCTGGACCCGCACTGACAACAGGACCCGGGTATGAGCCGTACAAGAACCAATTAGTGGAAACCATCATTACTCAAGACTTGGAAGTGGGGGGAAGGGGGGAGGTGGGGGGGGGGTAAAGTGGTGTAGGGAAAGTGAGAAGGGAAGGAGGAAGGAATAGTAGTTGCTTCGAGGTGAAGGGAAAAGAAGGTAGAAGAGGAAGACAATTGACAAACTACTGGACGTGGCCCTAGGTGGCCAAGTCCAGTAGTGGCCACCTGGCCACGACCAGTAGTGGCCACCTGGCCACGACCAGTAGTGGCCACCTGGCCACGACCAGTAGTGGCCACCTGGCCACGACCAGTAGTGGCCACCTGGCCACGACCAGTAGTGGCCACCTGGCCACGTCCAGTGATGGCCACACTCCGAGAAAGCGCCACATGGACCAACATACACCATCTTGCCATAATCCTACACAACCAAGGGCTGCCATAGTTGCCATAATATCCTCGCCATATTTTTTATAGGTTTTTCTTGCGTGAAGATCCTGATTGGCTCAAACTTAGGCTGATGAAGACACAAACTTGTTGAGCTTCAGAGGGATTGAAGCAACACGATATTCCACGCACATTTATGGCTAGATTTTGTAGCTTATTTATGCGGAATTTGGATCTTAAAGTCTGAGCGAGTGTTGCACTGTCTTGTCCACATAATAAAGATGGTTGTGAAACCTGACCTTTTGTGCTGTTGTTAACTTGTTGCTGCTATTGTGTGTGATGTGCGTTTGTTTGTTTGTTTATCGTTATCTCTTCCTTTCCTTCAACTTCATAAATGTATCTACGAAGACTGAGGAAACACATATGTATCTACGAGGACTAAGGGAACACATATGTATCTACGAAGACTAAGGAAAATAACTAAAATTAATATTTTATAATAATTGTTTACCAAACGGGACATTGTGTGCTTCTGACACTCTATGGTAAGGTGTTGAGTGGCTGTATAGTGTAGTGTGTCTAGTCTTATCCGTCACTCTTGTTAGGTACTCCCCAAGGTGACCTCTCCTGCTTCTCGTTATGAACAGTTCTCACTATGTGCTATCCTCACTATGTGCTACACTCACTCACACACTATCCTCACTATGTGCTACACTCACTCACACACTATCCTCACTATGTGCTACACTCACTCACACACTATCCTCACTATGTGCTACACTCACTCACACACTATCCTCACTATATACACCATCTCACACCCCGCACACCCTCCTCGTCTCCCTCACATAACTGTAACCACTTCCATATGTGTCATCTAACCACAAACTTCAGGTGTCATTATCTACACACATGGTTTGTATTGACACATTTAGGTACATCTGCGTTTGTGCAGCTGCCCTGGACTATATGAAGGGCAGTACAGTGTGTGTCATGAACTAGCTGCCCTAGACTATATGAAGGGCAGTACAGTGTGTGTCAAAAAGCTAGCTACGTGATGCTAAAAATCCCCATCACACAGGATGGTTAGTCATACAGAGGCATGTGATAAGTAGTCTGCACTGACAGACTCTGGGTGCATTATGAGGATATCATCAACACAAGAGTGAATAAGGCAGCAGAGATACTAAAAGTCTCCATCTCGCAGGATGGTTAGTCATACAGGGCCATATGTTCAGTACCCAGCAGTGGCAAATTTTGGGTACACTGTGAGGATATCTTCAAGAACACGATAGTGAATAAAGTAATTGCAGAGCTCCAGGTACTTCATGCCAACTGGTCTGAAAGGTCTAATAACTGGGCATTCAGTGATGTAGTGCGGGAGATCATGCCGCAGTTCCTGCTCACAGAGTTTGCAACTGGAGTGCTCAGGATTGGGAGACCCGTCACCTGCAGCCACCTGCCACAGATAACGGTAACCCAACCTGATCCTTGCAACCACTGTGTCGCACAGTCTAGTGGACGTTTTGTGCTGTCCATAGATGTAGGTTTCAGATCTGAACAAATCATAGCTTTTTATGCTAGTACTTTCAGGTCGTTGGGAGTCAGTAAGTTCTTTCCTATCAGATCTGAATGTTTGGATCAATACAGTTTTGACAGCAGAGATAGGGATACCTAGATCTAATTCAACTTCAAACTTGTTACACGCTAATTTGGCTGCAATGTCTGTACACATATCTTCTGAACATGTAGTAAAGTCTAGGGACTCAAGGCATAACATTTAACATTGAGCATCTTGGTGAGGGAGTAATATAGGGAGTATATATTAATATATTATCAGTGAGGGAGGCGCCGAGGGACTGTCTGTGAGCCGACTGTGACACTCACCATTATTCACCATTAATGGTGCACAGAGTAATGAACCCATCCAAGACTTTGACCTCCAGACTTGGACAGTCTCTCTTATACATGTAGATATATATACCATAATCAGCAGGGGGGGGGCACCGAGGGGAGAGGGGTGGACACCGTGGGGGGAGGGGAGGGGAGGGGAGAGGAGAGGGGAGTGACCAACTGGGTGTGACGCGTCGCCTGTGTTGTTAAATTAATGATGAAGGAAAATTTTCACAGCTCGGTGGAGAGGACTGTGACCATGGGGGAGGCAGGGGGGGAGGGGGAGAGGCAGGGGGGGAGGGGGAGAGGCAGGGGGGGGAGGGGGAGAGGCAGGGGGGGGGGGAGGGGGAGAGGCAGGGGGGAGGCATGGTGGGAGGAGGGGAAGGAAGGGGGGAGGGGGGGAGGTGATGGCTGGCGCAGCACTGGGCCCATACCCAGATAGTGAAGCATGAGTACAGAGAGTGGAAAGGAGTAATATAGAACGGCCGGGGATGAGTGTGAACAACAGGGGGAGTGAGATGAGTAACTCAGGAAAGGAGAGGTAGATGAGTAACGAGAGAGGAGAGGTAGATGAGTAACGAGAGAGGAGAGGTAGATGAGTAACGAGAGGAGAGGTAGATGAGTAACGAGAGAGGAGAGGTAGATGAATAACACGAGAGGAGAGGTAGATGAGTAACGCACAAGAGGACAGGTAGATGAGTAACACAAGAGGAGAGGTAGATGAGTAACACACAAGAGGAGAGGTAGATGAGTAACAGGAGAGGTAGATGAGTAACACACAAGAGGAGAGGTAGATGAGTAACACACAAGAGGAGAGGTACATGAGTAACACACAAGAGGAGAGGTAGATGAGTAACACACAAGAGGAGAGGTAGATGAGTAACACACAAGAGGAGAGGTAGATGAGTAACACACAAGAGGAGAGGTAGATGAGTAACACGAGAGGAGAGGTAGACGAGTAACACGAGAGGAGAGGTAGATGAGTAACACAAGAGGAGAGGTAGATGAGTAACACGAGAAGAGAGGTAGATGAGTAACACACGAGAGGAGAGGTAGATGAGTAACACGAGAGGAGAGGTAGATAAGTAACACACAAGAGGAGAGGTAGATGAGTAACACACAAGAGGAGAGGTAGATGAGTAACACGAGAGGAGAGGTAGATGAGTAACGCACAAGAGGAGAGGTAGATAAGTAACACACGAGAGGGAGAAGAGCCGTTAGTGAGAGGGGAGAGAAATGTGAAGTCTTAGATCGTTCAGTGTTTAAGTATATATATATATATATATATATTATATATATATATATATATATATATATATATATATATATATATATATATATATATATATATATATATATATATATATAATATAATATTCATCTTTCATGTGATATGCCTTTGTCTCTCAATTCTTCTCCTCTCTCCTATCTCACTTTCATCTCACCTTTCTCTCCCACTCAAATTTAAACTACAAAAACTCCAAGCCTCCCCCCCAACCCCCTCACCCCCCCCCTCCAACCCCCCCCCCCCTCCAACCCCCTCAATCCCCCCCTCCAACCCCCTCAACCCCCCCCCCTACCCCCAACCCCTCTCCAATCCCCAGCCGCCCAATAATAAAAAAAAATATTTCCCCAAATTAAACGGGCAGCAAGGTGGCGGAGGGAAAATGTGTGTGTGTGTGGGGTAAAAAGTGAGTTATCTAGGGAGACAGCGGCGGCCGGGCCGCTCCTGGAATACCCGCACTTAATTTACCACAATATCATCGCCGACTTGGTCTCCGCCCACCAAGAAAACTTTCAAACAACCATTAAAAATTATACCTCCTCTACAGGATTTTCCTTTTTCTCATAAGTTGTTTAAATTATGTCTTGTGTGTGTTTCTATGAGGGGTGGTAGCGGTGGTAGGGGTGGTGGCGGTGGTGGGGATGGGAGGGGTGGTAGGGGAGAGGGATGGTGGTGCAAGTAGGAGAGGTCTACCTGTTGTTGGTTCCGGGAATCAGTGCCCTGGAGGCCCGGTCTGTGACTACGAGTACTCACCTCTCAGCCATTAATACTAGTACACAGGTTCCCGTCAGTGTAGTCATATCTACACTCAAAACTGTATATGGAGTCTTGCCTTCACCGTATAACTTAATTCATAATGCACACCATTTGTTAACTACTAGGTGGCAGGGTGGGTGGGTGGCAGGGTGGCAGGGAGGGTGGGAGAGTGGCTGGGTGGCAGGGTGGCTGGCTGGGTGGGTGGCAGGGTGGGTAAGTGGCTGGCTGGGTGGGTGGCAGGGTGGGTGGGTGGGTGGCAGAGAGGGAGAGTGGCTGGGTGGCAGGGTGGGAGAGTGGCTGGCTGGGTGGGTGGCAGGGTGGGTGGGTGGGTGGCAGAGAGGGAGAGTGGCTGGGTGGCAGGGTGGGAGAGTGGCTGGCTGGGTGGCAGGGTGGCAGGCAGGGTGGGAGAGAGTAGAGTGGCCCCCCAGCTATTGATCACCGTGGGAGGTTATGCATAATTAGAAGATTCTGAGAATGACTCGGTCCCCATAACAGTTTTCCTCTCACGCCTCCCTCACCATCCTCCCTCACCGTCCTCCCTCACCGTCCTCCCTCACCGTCCTCCCTCACCGTCCTCCCTCACCGTCTTCCCTCACCGTCCTCCCTCAAGGATGCCCTTCGCAGGAGGGTTCTAGCCGGACGGGTTCTAGCACCAAGGGTGGTAGCCAGCCCGGGTGTAGGCACACTTCTCTCACAACTGTAAGCACAACTGACTTTGTCAAAAGTTATGAAATAAAAAACTTCCGAAGTTCGATATTTGTTTGTATTGAGTGTGTGCTTACTCGCCTGGTTGTGCCTGCACGAACAAGCTCCAGCTCTCGAGCCCCGCTTTTGTAGCCGCTGATTGTCTTATGTAATGACTCCTGACTTTTTCACTATCATTCCTGCTTTTAAAGGTGTAAAATCTATTGTCTCACACTGTGTGTGGCCACTACTCACACTGTGTGTGGCCACTACTCACACCTCACACTGTGTGGCCACTACTCACTCCTCTCACTGTGTGTGGCCACTACTCACACCTCACACTGTGTGTGGCCACTCCTCTCACTGTGTGTGGCCACTACTCACACCTCACACTGTGTGTGGCCACTACTCACACTGTGTGTGGCCACTACTCACACCTCACACTGTGTGTGGCCACTACTCACACTGTGTGTGGCCACTACTCACACCTCACACTGTGTGTGGCCACTACTCACACCTCACACTGTGTGGCCACTACTCACACCTCACACTGTGTGTGGCCACTACTCACACTGTGTGTGGCCACTACTCACACTGTGTGTGGCCACTACTCACACTGTGTGTGGCCACTACTCACACTGTGTGTGGCCACTACTCACACTGTGTGTGGCCACTACTCTCACTGTGTGTGGCCACTACTCACACCTCACACTGTGTGTGGCCACTCCTCTCACTGTGTGTGGCCACTACTCACACCTCACACTGTGTGTGGCCACTACTCACACCTCACACTGTGTGGCCACTACTCACACCTCACACTGTGTGTGGCCACTACTCACACTGTGTGTGGCCACTACTCACACTGTGTGTGGCCACTACTCACACTGTGTGGCCACTACTCACACTGTGTGTGGCCACTACTCACACTGTGTGTGGCCACTACTCACACTGTGTGTGGCCACTACTCACACTGTGTGTGGCCACTACTCACACTGTGTGTGGCCACTACTCACACTGTGTGTGGCCACTACTCACACCTCACACTGTGTGTGGCCACTCCTCACACTGTGTGTGGCCACTACTCACACTGTGTGTGGCCACTACTCACACTGTGTGTGGCCACTACTCACACTGTGTGTGGCCACTACTCACACTTCACACGACTTAGAAATGCCGGAAAATGTATACGAGTGACGAATGATTGGGTAGTATCAGGTACCGACACATGTCTTTGGGAGAGATTGAGGTGAAGCAAGGAGGGAAGGGAACAGGGAGGGAGGGAGGGAAAGAAGGGAGCAGGGAAGAAGGGAGGTAAAGAGGAAGGGGAAGGAGGGAGGGCTAGGAAGAGAGGGAGGGAGGGAAAGAGGAAGGGGAAGGAGGGAGGGCTAGGAAGAGAGGGAGGGAGGGAAAGTTCCAATAAGACCTCACACCCGTTGGGTCTTGTTTTTGTAATTATGATTTATATTTAATCTTTTATATTTCTTGTCATTGTTTACCATTCTGTTTCTGTCTTGTCTCTCTCCCCCTCCCCTCCCTCCCTCCCCCTCCCCTCCCTCCCCCTCCCTCCCCTCCCCTCCCTCTCCCTGCCTCCGTGCCTACCTCCCTCCTTGCCTGCTTCCCTAGGGCCTCTCCCTCCCCCCCTGCCTGCGTCCCTCCCTCTCTCCCTTCCTTTCTCCCTCCCTTCCTCCCTCCCCCTCTCCGTGCCTCCGTGCCTGCCCGCCTCCCTGACCCGAGCCGCCCTCTCCCGGATGAGGAGGGCGGGAGGAGGCGCGGTATCATTTGAATACCAAAAAGTGTTCCCGTGTCTGCCTCGCTCGGCGGGAACAAACACTCACATTAGGACCCGCACTCCCTCACAAATTTCAATAAAACCTCAAACATGTGGCCCGCCATAAGTCAAGTGCGGCCGGGGCGAGTGGCGAGGGGTGGTGGAGAGTGAGGGAGAGGGGTGGTGGAGAGTGAGGGAGAGTGGCTGTGAGGGGTGGTGGAGAGTGAGGGAGAGGGGCGAGGGGTGGTGGAGAGTGAGGGAGAGGGGCGGCGAGGGGTGGTGGAGAGTGAGGGAGAGTGGCTGTGAGGGGTGGTGGAGAGTGAGGGAGAGGGGCGGCGAGGGGTGGTGGAGAGTGTGGGAGAGGGGCGGCGAGGGGTGGTGGAGAGTGTGGGAGAGGGGCGGCGAGGGGTGGTGGAGAGTGTGGGCGAGGGGTGGTGGAGAGTGAGGGAGAGGGGCGGCGAGGGGTGGTGGAGAGTGAGGGAGAGGGGCGGCGAGGGGTGGTGGAGAGTGAGGGAGAGGGGCGGCGAGGGGTGGTGGAGAGTGAGGGAGAGGGGCGGCGAGGGGTGGTGGAGAGTGTGGGCGAGGGGTGGTGGAGAGTGAGGGAGAGGGGCGGCGAGGGGTGGTGGAGAGTGAGGGAGAGGGGCGGCGAGGGGTGGTGGAGAGTGAGGGAGAGGGGCGGCGAGGGGTGGTGGAGAGTGTGGCCGAGGGGCGGCGAGGGGTGGTGGAGAGTGTGGGCGAGGGGTGGTGGAGAGTGAGGGAGAGAGGTGGTGGAGAGTGAGGGAGAGGGGTGGTGGAGAGTGAGGGAGAGTAGCGAGGGGTGGTAGAGAGTGAGGGAGAGGGGCGGCGAGGGGTGGTGGAGAGTGAGGGAGAGTGGCGAGGGGTGGTAGAAAGTGAGGGAGAGGGGCGGCGAGGGGTGGTGGAGAGTGAGGGCGAGGGGCGGCGAGGGGTGGTGGAGAGTGTGGGAGAGGGGTGGTGGAGAGTGAGGGCGAGGGGTGGTGGAGAGTGAGGGAGAGGGGCGGCGAGGGGTGGTGGAGAGTGAGGGAGAGGGGCGGCGAGGGGTGGTGGAGAGTGTGGGAGAGGGGTGGTGGAGAGTGAAGGAGAGGGGCGAGGGGTGGTAGAGAGTGAGGGCGAGGGGTGGTGGAGAGTGAGGGAGAGGGGCGAGGGGTGGTGGAGAGTGTGGGAGAGTGGCGAGGGGTGGAGGAGAGTGAGGGAGAGTGGCGAGGGGTGGTGGAGAGTGTGGGAGAGTGGCGAGGGGTGGTGGAGAGTGAGGGAGAGTGGCGGAGAGGGGTGGAGGAGAGTGAGGGAGAGTGGCGAGGGGTGGTGGAGAGTGAGGGAGAGTGGCGAGGGGTGGTAGAAAGTGAGGGAGGAAGCAAGGTGGGGGATAGGTGAAGACAGTGGTAGTCTACACTGTCAGTGGACAGTAAGACAGTGAAGACACTGTCACAGGTAACTAATCCCCCCTCCCCCCACCTCACCAATCCCTCCCCCCCACCTCACCAATCCCTCCCCCCCACCTCACCAATCCCTCCCCTCCCGCCCACCTCACCAATGCCTCCCCTCCCCCACACCTCACCAATCCCTCCCCTCCCCCCCACCTCACCAATCCCCCCCCCCACCTCACCAATCCCTCCCCCCCACCTCACCAATCCCTCCCCCACCTCACCAATCCCTCCCTCCCCCCCACCTCACCAATCCCTCCCCCACACCTCACCAATCCCCCCCCCCCCGCCTCACTTACATACAAGGACAACAATACTGGGGAAGTCTCCCCTGATCCTCTAATCTGTCTTCCCACCTGCCTTAAATTTTTCATATAAATTTGTGGGTCTAGGAAAGTTAGCTGGTATGTTGTGGGGCGACACCTTGGCCCTCCGTCAAGTGTACGTCTTGGCCCTCCGTCAAGTGTACGTCTTGGCCCTCCGTCAAGTGTACGTCTTGGCCCTCCGTCAAGTGTACGTCTTGGCCCTGCGTCAAGTGTACGTCTTGGCCCTGCGTCAAGTGTACGTCTTGGCCCTCCGTCAAGTGTACGTCTTGGCCCTCCGTCAAGTGTACGTCTTGGCCCTGCGTCAAGTGTACGTCTTGGCCCTCCGTCAAGTGTACGTCTTGGCCCTCCGTCAAGTGTACGTCTTGGCCCTCCGTCAAGTGTACGTCTTGGCCCTCCGTCAAGTGTACGTCTTGGCCCTGCGTCAAGTGTACGTCTTGGCCCTCCGTCAAGTGTACGTCTTGGCCCTCCGTCAAGTGTACGTCTTGGCCCTCCGTCAAGTGTACGTCTTGGCCCTGCGTCAAGTGTACGTCTTGGCCCTCCGTCAAGTGTACGTCTTGGCCCTGCGTCAAGTGTACGTCTTGGCCCTGCGTCAAGTGTACGTCTTGGCCCTGCGTCAAGTGTACGTCTTGGCCCTGCGTCAAGTGTACGTCTTGGCCCTGCGTCAAGTGTACGTCTTGGCCCTCCGTCAAGTGTACGTCTTGGCCCTGCGTCAAGTGTACGTCTTGGCCCTGCGTCAAGTGTACGTCTTGGCCCTGCGTCAAGTGTACGTCTTGGCCCTCCGTCAAGTGTACGTCTTGGCCCTGCGTCAAGTGTACGTCTTGGCCCTGCGTCAAGTGTACGTCTTGGCCCTCCGTCAAGTGTACGTCTTGGCCCTGCGTCAAGTGTACGTCTTGGCCCTCCGTCAAGTGTCTTGTCTCCCCATAATGCGCAACAGGATGGGATTTTGTGACAGAAATTGTTTAATATTTCAGTTACGTTAATTGTTTATCTTTGTGTTTACTTGTTACAGCCACCAGGGGGCAGGTGGCGCCCCTGTTTACTGTTAGTACTTGTTACAGCCACCAGGGGGCAGGTGGCGCCCCTGTTTACTGTTAGTACTTGTTACAGCCACCAGGGGGCAGGTGGCGCCCCTGTTTACTGTTAGTACTTGTTACAGCCACCAGGGGGCAGGTGGCGCCCCTGTTTACTGTTAGTACTTGTTACAGCCACCAGGGGGCAGGTGGCGCCCCTGTTTACTGTTAGTACTTGTTACAGCCACCAGGGGGCAGGTGGCGCCCCTGTTTACTGTTAGTACTTGTTACAGCCACCAGGGGGCAGGTGGCGCCCCTGTTTACTGTTAGTACTTGTTACAGCCACCAGGGGGCAGGTGGCGCCCCTGTTTACTGTTAGTACTTGTTACAGCCACCAGGGGGCAGGTGGCGCCCCTGTTTACTGTTAGTACTTGTTACAGCCACCAGGGGGCAGGTGGCGCCTCTGTTTACTGTTAGTACATGTTACAGCCACCAGGGGGCAGGTGCCGCCCCTGCCCCGTGCCGCCCCTGCCCCGTGCCGCCCCGCCGCGGCTGCACCATTACCCGGGTAAGCCGGACGGGCCGCCCAGGTGTGTGGGGAGGCGGTAAATAATGAGGTCGCTCCAGTGATCAGGCGGGGACGCTCCGATACCTTATTTACCTCCACCAATCCCCAGGATCTCTCCCACTCCCCTGGGGAGGGTTGGCCCCCAGCTGCTCTCCCAGGGGGAGTAACAGCCTCCCCCTCTGCTCTCACAAGGGGAGGAAGGAGCCCCCCCTCCGATGCTTTCCCGGGGGGAGGAGGCCTCTCCCCCGTGGCTCACCCCAGGGGGAGGAGGCCTCTCCCCCGTGGCTCACCCCAGGGGGAGGAGGCTGGCCGGGCTACACCACCCCAGGCTCACGTGAACAAGGTGCTCGTGGTCACATACTGAAAGTATTGTCCCACAAAAGACGGTCTTTATGCTCCTTCACGACGACGGTGAAAGTGAAATGTTACGCCCAGAGACCGTAGAGTTGCATTTGTCTACAGAGAGTTATTCCGCGGGGGTTGAGCTCTGGCTCTTTGGTCCCGCTTCTCAACCGTCAATGAACTGATGTACAGATTCCTGGGGGATTCTTGTGTTATTAATGATCTTGTGTTCAGGCGTTCATGAGGGCGCCTGACAGCTGAGTGGACAGCGCTTCGGATTCGTAGTCCTGAGGTTCCGGGTTCGATCCCCGGTGGAGGCGGAGACAAATGGACAAAATGTTTCAATCACCCTGATGATCCTGTTACCTAGCAGTAAGTAGGTACCTGGGAGTTAGACAGCTACTACGGGCTACTTCCTGGGGATGTGTAACAAAAAGGAGGCCTTGTCGAGGACCGGGCCGCAGGGACGCTAAGCCCAGAAATCATCTCAAGCTAACCTCAAGATACGATATCCTCATAATACACCCAGAGTTTGCCGATGCAGATAACTGTTCCCATGTCTCTGTATGACTAACCATCCTGTGTGATGGGGATTAGCCAACGTAGCTAGTTTTTTGACACACACTGTACTCCCCTGCATGTAGTCTAGGGCAGCTAGTTCTTGACACACACTGTACTCCCCTTAATATAGTCTAGGGCAGCTAGTTCTTGACACACACTGTACTCCCCTTAATATAGTCTAGGGCAGCTAGTTCTTGACACACACTGTACTTCCCTTCATATAGTCTAGGGCAGCTAGTTCTTGACACACACTGTACTCCCCTTAATATAGTCTAGGGCAGCTAGTTCTTGACACACACTGTACTCCCCTTAATATAGTCTAGGGCAGCTAGTTCTTGACACACACTGTACTCCCCTTAATATAGTCTAGGGCAGCTAGTTCTTGACACACACTGTACTCCCCTTAATATAGTCTAGGGCAGCTAGTTCTTGACACACACTGTACTCCCCTTCATATAGTCTAGGGCAGCTAGTTCTTGACACACACTGTACTTCCCTTCATATAGTCTAGGGCAGCTAGTTCTTGACACACACTGTACTCCCCTTCATATAGTCTAGGGCAGCTAGTTCTTGACACACACTGTACTCCCCTTCATATAGTCTAGGGCAGCTAGTACTTGACACACACTGTACTTCCCTTCATATAGTCTAGGGCAGCTAGTTCTTGACACACACTGTACTCCCCTTAATATAGTCTAGGGCAGCTAGTTCTTGACACACACTGTACTTCCCTTCATATAGCCTAGGGCAGCTAGTACTTGACACACACTGTACTTCCCTTCATATAGTCTAGGGCAGCTAGTTCTTGACACACACTGTACTCCCCTTCATATAGTCTAGGGCAGCTAGTTCTTGACACACACTGTACTTCCCTTCATATAGTCTAGGGCAGCTAGTACTTGACACACACTGTACTTCCCTTCATATAGTCTAGGGCAGCTAGTTCTTGACACACACTGTTCTCCCCTTCACATAGTCTAGGGCAGCTGCACAAATGCTGATGTACTTAAATATTTTAATAAAAAAAAGTTCCTGGCACTGTAGAGGGTGTGGTTCCTGGCACTGTAGAGGGTGTGGTTCCTGGCACTGTAGAGGGTGTGGTTCCTGGCACTGTAGAGGGTGTGGTTCCTGGCACTGTAGAGGGTGTGGTTCCTGGCACTGTAGAGGGTGTGGTTCCTGGCACTGTAGAGGGTGTGGTTCCTGGCACTGTGTACAGAGGGGAGCTACTCATGGCACTGTATTAAACACACACAAACGCAGGCAAAAACCACATACGCGAAACCAGTTGCCGGGTCTGCAGCCCTAGCGTAGAGCCCTACCTAAGAAAGAACAGCTGCTGGAGAAGAAGACAGTCAAACAGACAGGCAGACAGCTAGAGGGACAGAAGACATAGTACACAAAGTACTAAACTAGACTGTTTTCTAAAAAAAGTTCTGGACCAACCGGGCTGTGGTGGGTATGTGGGCCTGTGGGCCGCTCCAAGCAACAGCCTGGTGGACCAAACTCTCACAAGTCAAGCCTGGCCTCGGGCCGGGCTTGGGGGAGTAGAACAACTCCCAGAACCCCATCAACCAGGTATCAACCAGGTATCAACCAGGTACTGAGGCACATTGATGGTTTTGACAAGTGTTGATGTATCCAACGTGTAGGATACATTGCGCCTCATCTGCGCCTCATCTGGAGGCGCAGATGAGGTAAGTTGATGTACATTATCCTCAGTGGTAAGAGAAGGAGGCGAATGGAAAAAGAGTAAATACGTTTTGGAGAAGTTTGAAGGTTATTGCAATGGACAGCTGGCAACAAGAAGGGCAGGTCCCTAGAGCTGAAGGTCGACCGTGACGCGCGTCTAGGTGAGTACACACACACACACCCCATGATAATGACCGATAAATCTCTGTACCACCGCCATTATTCCATTACCAGAGAAGAGTGCTCTGAGTGACAGGTAAATAGCGGGCTGTCTCACATGTGGGAGGGGGGGGGGCCTGTGGGAGGGGGAGGACTGTGGGAGGGGGAGGACTGTGGGAGGGGGAGGCCTGTGGGAGGGGGAGGCCTGTGGGAGGGGGAGGCCTGTGGGAGGGGGAGGCCTGTGGGAGGGGGGGAGGCCTGTGGGAGGGGGAGGCCTGTGGGAGGGGGGAAGGCCTGTGGGAGGGGGGAAGGCCTGTGGGAGGCGGGAGGCCTGTGGGAGGGGAA